>NW_025956936.1:0-297110 GCF_023159225.1 Perognathus longimembris pacificus
TCCCTCTACACATTCTTTTTGGCAGCACATGGAACATTCTCCAAAATAGATCACATCTTAGGGCACAAAGAAAATCTCTACAAATTCAGAAGTATCAAAACCATTTCCTGCATTCTCTCAGACCACAACAGAATAAAATTAGAGCTCAACTCAACCAGCCACCACAGAAATGGCTACAATTCATGGAGACTAAACAACACAATGCTGAACCATCAGGGGGTCATTGAAGAAATTAAAACGGAAATTCAAATGTTTATGGAATTCAACCAAGTTGAGGAAATAAAGTACCAGCTCCTTTGGGACACAGCAAAGGCAGTACTCAGAGGAAAATTTATATCTCTGACTACATACATCAACAAACTGGAGAAACAGCAACTCAGGAAGCACCTTAATTTTCCTGAGAGAGAACAGCTAGCCAAACCCCAAGTCAATAGACAGAAGCAAATAATTAAAACCAAATAAGAATTAAATCAATTAGAGACGAAAAAACCATCGAAAGAATTAACAAAACAAAAAGTTGGTTCTTTGAAAAAATCAACAAGATAGACAGACCCCTGGCAAACCTGACCAAAAAATGAAAGCAGCACACTCAAATAAACAAGATAAGAGATGAAATAGGTAACATCACCACAGAAATAACTGAAATTCAGAAAACAATAAGGGACTATTTTGCAAACCTTTATGCCAACAAATTCGAGAACTTGGAAGAAATGGATGATTTCCTAGAAAAGATTGATACCCTCAAACTCAACCATGAAGATTTAAACCTTCTAAACAGACACATATCCAGTATTGAAATAGAAACGGGAATAAATGATCTCCCATCCAAGAAAAGCCCAGGTCCAGACGGATTCAATGTAGAATTCTACAAGGCCTTCAAAACAGAACTCACAGCAATATTTCTCAAACTCTTCAATGAAATCGAAAGAGAACGTTCACTACCAGACTCATTTTATGAAGCCAGTATAACCCTCATCCCAAAACCAGGCAGAGACTCATCATGGAAAGAGGGCTACAGACCAATCTCCCTGATGAACATAGATGCAAAAATTCTCAACAAAATTCTGGCCAATCGACTTCAACAGGTCATCAAAAAAATCATACACCACGATCAAACTGGATTCATCCCAGGGATGCAAAGCTGGTTTAATATACGCAAGTCAATTAATGTAATCCACCACATCAACCGGAGCAAGGTAAAGAACCACATGATTTTATCTCTGGATGCGGAATAAGCGTTCGATAAAATCCAGCACCCATTTATGCTAAAAGCCCTGGAAAAACTGGGACTCTAGGGAACATTCCTGAATATAATCAAGGCAGTTTATAACAAACCAACATCAAGAATAACTCTAAATGGTGAAAAACTAAAGCCATTCCCTTTAAAATCAGGAACAAGGCAGGGATGTCCACTCTCTCCCCTGCTCTTCAACATAGTACTTGAATTCCTAGCCAGAGCAAATAGGCAAGAAGAAAATACAAAGGGGATCCAAGTAGGTAAAGATGAAATTAAACTCTCTCTCTTTGAAGATGACGTGATCCTATACCTAAAGAATCCCATAGACTCTACCCCCAAGCTACTAGAGCTGATCCAAAACTTTGGCAAAGTTGCAGGATATAAAATAAACCTTCAAAAATCAATGGCCTTTCTGTATGCTAACGACCCGAAGACCGAGCCTGATATCAGAAAAGGAACCCCCTTTGCAATAGCCTCCAAAAACATAAAATACCTAGGAATAACCTTAACCAAAGAAGTGAAAGACCTCTTTGACGAGAACTTTAAAACTTTGAACAACGAAATTAAGTCAGAACTAAGGAAATGGAAAAACTTCCCATGCTCCTGGATTGGGAGGATTAATATAATCCAAAAGGCAATATTTCCAAAGGCTATCTACAAATTCAATGCAATACCCATTAATATCCCAACACCATTTTTTTATGAAATAGAGGAAGCAATCCAGAAATTCATATGGAATAATAAAAGACCTAGAATAGCAAAAACAATCCTAAGCAGAAAGAACAGTGCTGGAGGAATTACAATACCCAACTTCAAACTGTATTATAAAGGTATAGTAATAAAAACAGCTTGGTATTGGCACCGGAACAGGTCTGAAGACCAATGGAACAGAATTGAAGACCCGGGAATAAAACCACAGAACTATGCCTACTTAATCTGTGATAAAGGAGCTAAAACAATAGTATGGAAGAAAGATAGCCTCTTTAACAAATTGTTCTGGAAAAATTGGCTCAACACATGCAACAAACTAAAACTAGACCCTTATATATCACCCTGCACCAAAATCAATTTCAAATGGATTAAAGACCTCAAAATCAAAATAGACACCCTGAAAACACTAAAGGAAGAAGTAGGAGAAACACTTGGGCTCCTTGGTGCAGGACGGAACTTCCTGAACAAACACCCAGAAAGGCTACAAATCAAAGAAAGGTTGGACAAATGGGACTGCATCAAACTGCAGAGCTTCTGCACGGCAAAGGACATAGCTTGCAAGATAAACAGAAAGCCCACAGTCTGGGAGAAGATCTTTACCGGACATTCAACAGACCAAGGCCTCATATCTAAAATATATGCAGAACTAAATAATTACTTTCCTCCAAAACAAAATCGCAAAGAACTAATAGCCCACTCATCAAGTGGGCTAAAGACCTACAAAGAGACGTCTCTGATGAGGAATGAGAATGGCCAAGAGACATATGAAAAAGTGCTCTACATCACCGGTCATAAAGGAAATGCAAATCAAAACAACATTGAGATTCCATCTCACCCCAGTAAGAATGTCATATATCAAGAAAACTAACAATAACAGTTGTTGGAGTGGATGTGGCCAAAAGGGATCCCTACTTCATTGTTGGTGGGAATGTAAACTGGTTCTGCCACTCTGGCGAGCAGTATGGAGATTCATCGGAAGGCTAAATGTAGAACTCCCCTATGACCCAGCAACCCCACTTTTGGGTATTTATCCAAAAAACTACAAACAAAATCAAAGTAAAGCCACCAGCACAACAATGTTCATTGCAGCGCAATTTGTCATAGCGAGAATTTGGAACCAACCCAGATGCCCCTCCATAGACGAATGGATCAGGAAAATGTGGTACATATACACAATGGAATTTTATGCCTTTTTCAGAAAGAATGACATTGCCCCATTTGTAAGGAAATGGAAGGACTTGGAAAAAATTATACTAAGTGAAGTGAGCCAGATCCAAAGAAACGTGGACTCTATGGTCTCCCTTATTGGGACTAATTAGCACAGATTTAGTCAAGTCACAATAGAGGATCACAAGAGCTCAATAGCTCTACCCTTATGATCCAATAAGATGATGCTAGGTGAAATGAACTCCATTTTATGAAAATGATTGTTATATCAGAGTTGAAACTACTTTCAACATCCCATGTGTATCTGTAGTTTCTACTATTGATGATGTTTGTGTATCACCTTCTTGTGATTGTATCTACACTATCTCTGTAATCTTATCTGAGTGTATGGGAAACAGTGTGTACTGGTATTAGAATTAGGAAATTCAAAGGGAATACCAAAATTGAGAGACAAATGGTAAAATAGGAGAAACAACAACAAAAGCAATACTTGCAAAACTGTTTGGTGTAAGTGAACTGAACACCTTATGCGGGGAGAAGGGGAAGGGGTATGAGGGACAAGCTAACAAACAGTGCAAGAAATGTATCCAATGCCTAACGTGTGAAACTGTGACCTCTCTGTACATCAGTTTTATAATAAAAACTTTAAAAAAAAAGGAAAACCGAATTCACTCAAATAAAATAGTTCAAAATTAAGAGTTATTGGAAAGAAAACCTTCTTCTTTTAGTCATCACATTTTTATTGATTTAAATCAGACATTTTCTTTCTGAATCTGCTTATAGTGGGTTGTCCAAGACTGTAACAATGGACACTGTCAATTTTGTGTTTGGTAAAGATTCCTTTTTATTACATAGATAGACAACAATGAAGTAATTTTTTTCCTTATCTTTAACATTATTTACAGTATGATTAAAGTATGTACATATGAACACATGTATATTTGAATTAGTGTTTGATAGTATCTTTTGGACGTCTTTCTCCCAAGCCAGACCACTTTTTGTCTTCGTGTGAATTGGTGTCTTAATCCTGCTTTCTTTTTAAAGTGTCTATTACTTATTTCTATCACACATATAGCGGGGAGACCATAATCCATGTTCTCTGTTGTAGATTTTTCTCACCCAGCATTATTTGTGCAAGACTTGTCTATTTGCCTGTGAAGGACATTCTATTCGCTTGTGTAGCTTACCATTGTATACAGAAACCACGGTTTTTTGGATGCATCCAACTGTAATGGGCGATATGGGTTGTTTCTATGTCTTTGCTAATTTGAAATGTGCAGCAATAATCCTTGTCATATCGTGGATCCTGTTGTTCAGAATATATCACGTGCACTGCCTATGGTGTTTTTTGAGTAAACACAATCATGTTATCCAAATTGGTATTACTAGTTGTCATTCCCACCAGCAGTGCAGCAGGGGTCCTCTTTCACTGCTTCCCCTCCAGCAAATGTTATTGCCTGAGTTCAGATTATGTTAATTTCTGATTTGGGTAAGATGGTTTTGGTGGGCGAAGTGATAATTTCTGGAGATCTTTGAATATAAGCGATAGTAGACCTTTGACTGTTGCATTGCTGGTGAAGCCCGTTTCCCAAATGCTTGCCTCTCTTTTAGTTTGTTAGCAATGTTTTCACAAAGTCACTTTTTTCAAGTCTCTCTCCAATCTGTTATGCCCCTCAGACCCTACTGAGAAGATTCCTATCTTTGTCTATAAATACTAGGTTCTCCACTAATCTATCATCCAGTATTTTTAGAGTTTCAGGTCTGATGTTGAGATTTGTAATCCATTTTGTGTTTATTTGGTACGTGACGATAGGATAAGGTCCTCTTTGTGTTTTGTGCATGTGGCTATCCAGTTACCCAAGGCACAATAGTCGAAAAGACTGTGTCCTTTTCTATTGTATGTCTTTTTATACCTTCATCAGATGTAAGCAGACTCAAATATGTGGTTTTATTCCTGGGCCTTGTGGCTAGGAATATGGCCAATGGCAAGAGTGCCTGCATCAAACACATGAATACCTGGGTTTGATTCCACTGCACCACATACATAGAAAAGGGCAAATATACAACCACTGGAAGGTGATACAAAAACCACATCAATAATAGAAGCTACAGATACAGATGGGACGTTGAAAGTAGTTACGACTGTGATATAACAATCGTTTCCATAACATGGAGTTCATTTCACTTAGCATCATCTTATGTGTTCATAAGGGTATAACTATTGGACTCTTATGATGCTCTTCTATGACTTGCCTAAACCTGTACTAATTATTCCCAATAAGGGAGAGCATAGAGGCCATGTTTCTATGGGTCTGGCTAACTACACTTATTATTATTATTTCCAAGTCCTTCCATTTCCTTACAAAAGGGGCAGTGTCATTCTTTCTGATAGAGGCATAAAATTCCATTGTGTATATGTACCACATTTTCCTCTGGATTCTATTATTATTGAGGTTCTTGTATCACCTTCCAGTGGTTGTACCTCCTCTGTCTCTGTAATCTTATCTGAGTATATTGGAAACCGTGTATACTGGTATTAGAAGTAGGAAATTGAAAGGGAATACCAAAATTGAGAGGCACAGGGTAACAAAAGACGAACAACTACAAAAGTAACACTTGCAAAAATGTTTGGTAAAAAGGAACTGAACACATTAGTGGGAAAAAGGAAAGGGGGAGGAGGAAGGGGTGTGAGGGACAAGGTAACAAACAGTACAAGAAATGTATTGAATGCCTAATGTATGAAACTATAACCTCTCTGTACATCAGTTTGGTAAGAAAAATTTGAAAAAAAAAAAAAAAAAGGCCAAATGTGGCGCTGTGGCTCAAGTAGAACTATCATAGTCTTGAGCTATATAACATCAGGGAGAGGTCTTGGTCCTTGAGTCCAAGCCCCAGGCCTGGCTCAGAACCAAACGAACAACAAAAAATAATTCATTCATGGGTCTTGTACCCCATTTCTTTTAACTTGGCATGGTTTTTGTGCCAGTACGAGGCGGTTTTTGTTATTATGGTTTTGAAATAATATTCGATGTCTGGCAGTGTGAAATCTCTGTCACTGCTTCTTTTGCCTATAATTCCTTTGGGAATTCTAGGTCTTTCTTTTCTTCATATGCAGATTTGGATTCTTTTCTCTATTCTGTATAGATTTTGGTGTGGAATTTTGATGGTGATTGCATGGAGTTTGTATAACATCTTGTCGCCTCTTTGATTTATCATTTTCATTAAATTGGTCTTTGACATCTTCGATAATTTTAATTACAAAGTATTATTTTTTTGTTTTTAAATATTGCAAATGGTATTTTTTCCATGATTTCCTTCTCTGCATGGTAATATCCACGGTATACAGAAATGCTGCTGTTTTGTTGTTGTTTGTTTCTTTTTTCTTTGTGTGCTTTGTAGGTAGCATGTTTTTATTTTTATTTTTTTTTTTATTAATGTTGGATCCTGCAACTTTACCAACATGGTTTACTAGGTCTAAGTGTTTGGCTATTAGATGTAAGAGTTTGACACTGGAGTTTCTTCTTTCCATCTGCTATAAGACTATGTCATCTGTGGATAGGGATAGTTTGATTTCTTCCTTTACTATGTAGAACCCTTTGATATCCTTGTGTTGCTTTATTGCTCTGGCTTGGGATTTCAGGTGTGTATTAAATGAGACTAGAGAGAGTGGGCATCGTTGTCTGTTCCTTATTTTAATGGCATTGTGCTTAGTTTTTCCAAATTTAGTATGGTATTAGCAGTTGCTCTTTCATTTATGTCTTTTATTGGTTATAGAATGTTCCTTTTAATACTATTTCTCCAGGGCTTTGTGCATGAAAGTCTGTTCTATTTTGTCAAAGTCTTTTTGGGCTTTGACTCAGGACCTATGTGATTCTTCGTCTTAGGACTGTTAGTGGGGTGAATATTATTATCCCTGTAGGTATTTAAAACTGCTTTGCATCTGTGGACTGAAGACTACAACATCATGTTGTATGATATTTTTAAAACTCTTTCTGGAATCTGTTAGCTAATATTTCGTTGAGGAGTTTTTCATCAGTGTTCATAAGATAGATTGCTCTGTCATTTTCTTTATATTTTGTGTCTTTGACGGTTTTTTGGATGGTTTTGATATTAGCTTCTTAGTACGTGTTTAGGATTTCTCTCTCTGCAACTATTTCACAGAAGATTGTGAGTAGACTTGATATTATCTAATTTTAAATGTTTCATAGAATAATCTTTTGAATCAATCTTAGCCTGGGTTTGCAGGATTGGAAGAAAAATTGATTGCTTCTTTTTTATGATCTTTTCATTTATTTTGGTTTTCAAGATGATGTACAGCAGGGTTACAGTTGCACACATAAGTTAGCGAGTACAATTTTTTTATACTTATTACCCTCTCCCTCATTTTACGCCCACCTTCCCTCCTCTCTTATCCCTCTTTCCCTGCCCAGTGCCACCCCCCAAGTTAGTTGTACAGTTAATGTTCAATAAATTCACTGTTGTGTTGGTTCACTCTTTATCCTTTTTCTCCCCATTTTAATGTTCCCTTTCGCTTCCATAATTCAGACAACCATATATACAATCCTCTTGGTGCCAATATCAAATACAGTGAGAACAGGGGCAAATGAAAGAAAAAAGAAATAATTTCACTTAATCCATTAAAAACATCAAAGAAATCCCTCTTTTTTCCATATGTTCAGGTTCAATTCACTTAGCATTATCTCGTGTGATCATGTTTACGTATCTATTGAGTTATTGGGATCATCTGTTAGGACTATCCTAGAGATACTAATTACTACTGAGGGAAACCATGGAACCTACGTTTCCTTTAAGTCTGGCCCCCTTCATGTAGTACGAATTTTTTCCCAAGAGTTTCCATTGCACTACAAATGGAAAGATGTCATTCTTTCTGATGAAAGTATAGCATTCCATTGTGTGCATATACCACAATTTTTTGATCCATTCATCTATGGAGAAGCATGTAGCTTGGAGCACTATCTTAGCTATGGTAAACAATGCTGCATCATAGTTATGTTGGTAACTTTAGTATGGTCTGTTTGTGACCCTTTGTGTAAATGCCCAGAAGTGGAATAGTTGGGTCATAGGGACCTCTATATTTTACCTTTTGATACACCTCCATATTGCTTTCCAGAGTGGTTGAACAAGTTT
Source organism: Perognathus longimembris pacificus (assembly GCF_023159225.1). Classification (NCBI taxonomy): domain Eukaryota; kingdom Metazoa; phylum Chordata; class Mammalia; order Rodentia; family Heteromyidae; genus Perognathus; species Perognathus longimembris. The sequence continues at coordinate 8,264 of NW_025956936.1, forward strand.
AGGCACCACCAAGAGTGAAGCAGTGTTCCCTTTTGGCCAAATCCATTTCAGCATCTGTAATTACTTTTCTTGACAGTGGACATACTACCTGGGAGAAGGTGGAATCACAACATAGGTTTGATTTGCATTTCTTTTATGGCCAAATATTTTGCTCATTTCTTCCTGTGTCTATTTTCCATTATCATTTCCTTTGCAGAGAAGTCTGTCTTTATGTGTTCAACCCACTTACTAATGGGGTAGGATTTTATTCAGTATCTGATGGGGAGTACTTAATTTTTTTAGTTCCAAGTATATTTTAGATATGAGGCCTTTTTCAGTTGTATGGATACTGAGACAAAAAACAAGCAGTGAATCAATAGAACAGTGATACTCCCTAGACACTATGTTGAAAATGAAGTATGCAACTTCCAGTGGGGTGAAGGTGGAAAAAAACTGAGAGAAACTGAGGGAGGAGGTGACAATGTTCAAAAAGTTATGAACGAATTACTTGTGTCCCTGAACTCTAAGACCTCTGTTTATCACACTTATAAAAATAATCATGAAATCACTATCAATAAAAAGTCGAGCATAATGACAAATGTCAGCTTTATAAGAATCATAAACTGGAGGATAACAGTCCAGGCCAGTCTATGCAGTAGTATCTGATTGTATTTGAGAAACTACAAAAATTGGAAAAAGCTAGATTTTTGGTTCCTGGGATACAATGCCGGCCTGGGAATCAGTAAGGCCTGAGCAATACTGCTAATTTTTTTTTTTTTTTTTTTTGCAAACTATGCTGTTGAACATATAAGGAGTGAGTTTGTGTTTGCTTTGTCTTGTGAATACTCTGAAATTAGAAGCTCTCTGTGCTCATCAGAATATTCTAACAAAAATTGCAGCCTATACAGGGCTTGACTGGGTAGGACCCTCGGGTGCGGAGGGGGCTGGTGGCACGTTCTCTTCTGTGTCCTCATCTTCTTACTGTATTTCAGCAGGGAGGGTTGGAGAGGAGAGTACGGTGGAGGTAAGATTTCCTCCTCCGTGTTTCCCCCTTTGAAGACAGGTGGACTCGGCTTCTTTTCTTCTTTGGTTGTTTCTTTCTTCTCTGCTTTTTCTTCTCCCTGTGCCTTGTTAGTGAATACCTGGGTGAGAGAAGAGGCTGGGGACAAGAAAGCATGCACCCAGGTGGGGCCATCCTCTTCAACCAGTGCCCTCCAAGTGATTATATAAGGGACTTGGTCTGGATGACCCCTAAGCACGTTATAGATTTTGTAATGTAAAATTGTGATTTTAACTATATCAAAACTCCCTTCAGGAGGCCACTCGGCATCCCCAAAGTTGGGCCATACTGATTTACATAAACTTATCCACTTTTCTTTCTTGACAGTCACACTTTGATTATGAGCAATTTCCTTAACCTCCTTCCAATGGGCTAAGGTTAATTCTAGGGGGCAAGATGGAACATTACCCATGGCTCTGGTCAGGTGTTCAATCCAGACAGCTACGAAAATACAGCAATTACAATAACAGAGAAGGTACCAAATACACAGGCCTGAGAAAATAACAAGTTACCAGTATGTTTTTGAGATCTCCCAAGATGTCCCCGACCTTCTGCAATGGTGCTGAAGGAGTGGACTCAAGTTCAAGGTGGGCGGACTGCGCCTCGGTGAGGAGACCCTCACGGTCAGTGCCGGCAAGGAACCGGAGTGATTTGCGCCCTACAAGTATCAAGGCGGGGTTCCAGGGGTCCCCATTCAAGGATGGAGGACCTGCGACGTCTCTCAGTTACCCCAGGTTTGTCGATGAGCGCGTCCACTCAACAAGCCCCTAAAAATAAATAGTACAACGTGGAATAACCGGCTTCCAACAAGAAAACGAAAGTGAAACACGCATGCACAGACAAGGGCAAAACAAGACAAATTAACAGCGCTGTTTCTTACCTTCGGGGCCTGGGGTCTTCGGGTCTTTGGGGATCCCGGACGAGCCCCCAACTGTTGTGCCCAAGTCCTCGCAGACCACAAAGAGAAGACCGAGTGCCCGACGTAACGAAATGCAAAAGCAAGGCAAGGCTTTTTTAGAGGAGTTGCAGCCCGGACTTCGTCCTACACACTAAAACAGCGGAGGTTAGTAGGAAGGCCATGAGCAAAGTTTTACATGGGTATTTAAAGGGAAAAACCACAAAATTACATAAACCAGGTGCAAGCAGGGTTGGGGTGCGAGGACATTCTGATTGGCTCAGGGCTAGGGGCTTCTAAAATTGGTCGATGGACCTTCCAGGGTGGTCAGTGTGACCGGAACGCTCCAAAACTGTTTGGGCCATCTGGAAAATGGGTTTTATGACCTATTGGTTTCGGCATAAAAATCCACACAAACAACTTGCTTCCTGGAATCAGTACAATACCTGGTTAGTTTCACAATAAACAAGTTATTTCCGGGGTTTTATGTATGTGTTGGGTCATTCCTATCAACACAAACAACAAGATGGTTGCTATTCCTTTCAAGATGGAGTTGCTTAGTCCTTCAATGCCACACAACTTCCTCTTTTTTTCTTGTTTATTTTATTTTTTCTTTTATTGTCAGAGTGATGTACCGAAGGATTAGAGGTTCATATGTATGTCAGTAAGTATATTTCTCATGTTACCTCTTCTGTCACCCCCCACTTCCAACACCTTTGTCTCTTTCCCCCTGATAAGTTGTAGAATTGGTTTACACAAACGTTTTTGTATGGAGGCATTTGTACTTTTATCCTTTTGCACTTGATTTCAGCATAACCTGTCCCTTTACTAGTGTTTATACAGGAATCAAATTATTTACTTTTTTCTTTCACTAATTTTTGGGACAACTGTGTATACAAGTTTGTCTGACCAAGAGGAATTTAGCCAAGCTAATATTGATTGAATGGTTCCAGTAATATAATGAATTATGTACGTCCCAACCACAACATTGCAAGGGGATCATCAGTACCCAAGGTGTGTACAATTATGTTTGGAGACTATTTAAGCGAATCAAGGAACCCTTCCCTTGAGATTTCCTTTTTCATTTTAGCTCAATATTTTTCAACCATGAACTATCTATTATGATCTCCAAATTGTTTTCCTAAAATCAACAACTTTTCACACTGCACATATAGGTCCCCTTGTAAAGGAAGGAGAGATTCAGGACTCCTCTGTACCTTGGGATGATGTTAAGTATGGTGTCTTCATAGCTCTCAAGTGGTTGTTGAGAAAGAAATTTTTAGGAGCCCAAACTAAATGTCTACAACAGAAGACAATCATCTCCTTTGAAGAATACATTTAGTAGTGCCTTAATTCCAACATCATTGGATAAAACAAAACGAGTGCCTAGTCATACTGTTATTTATATTTTACTTTGCAATACTCATGATGGAGTGAAGGAGAGGGTTCTTATGTCATCCCCATCAAACCAGTTCACTATAGGAAAAATTAACACCAGAAATCATAATGGAGTTTTCCTTTAGACCGAAAAGAGGAGATACAGCTTCTCCCCCCATTTGTACATGTAAACCACATATGGTTCCATCCTTGATAATGGACTCTAAGAGTATCACTTGCTGCAATTGTACTATTGCAAAATGACGCAAATGGGGAGGGCTGGAGGGAAAAGCAGAGGACATTAAATGTGTCACAGTTGGCATTTCCTTATTCCAACATTGGTGTAAACGCTATTGGGTGTCCATTACCCACCATACAAGACAAAGAAATAGAGTTCCATGTAAAATTTAATTGATGTGCCTGTCTTGTGGTTCCCTGCACTGGTCGAGAATATTTTACATAGCCACTATTGGAAGAAAAAATATGTGTGACTTTTTTGTAACTTGGTACACATTGAATTTTACAATATATAAAGTCACTTTGTGTTGTATTTCTTCTGTCCCTGACTTTTAGTAGTCACAGACATATTTCCTACCCTTTCATATAAATGACCAACTTTACCGACCTTGAGACATCCCATATAAATCATTTCCCTTAAAAGAGAAGAGGAAATTGTTACTAGAGTCACTTTATTTTAGGATGGTTTTGGGAATTTAGGGAACAACCCTCAAGACTGTGATCGGGACCCCCGTGACCCAGAGAATTCCCAGGGTCAACTTTTGCATAAATCTTTTGACAAATCCTCTAGTGGTGTTTGGTTTGTGTTTCATGCACTGACCTAAAAAGGTCAGTGAGTGCTGGGTTGGTGACATGGTGTCTTGTACACAAGTTTACACCCCTGCTTGAAAAAAGTGGCAAGATGTCATCCCTTCTTTTGGGACCTCGTGGGTCAGGTTTTGTCTCCATAGTCATTCTGTCTTTACACTTGGCTCTTGGTTTTGTTGTTTCTTACTGTCTATTTCAGGGACTTAGATTGTCTCTAACTCTTCCTAATATCAACAAGTCATCTGTGCTCCTTGAAGGCACTGCCAGATGGCCTCATCAGGGTGTCATCTGGAGCATACAAATATCCAGAGTGGAGCATCCGCAGAAGATGATACAGGGCACAGTTTTCTTTCTGTCACTCTGGCAGACAATTTGTCAATGCCAGTCTTGCATTCCGTAGAAGAATATTGTTGAGCCTTACTTAGAAATTCACTTAGAATTCTCATGAACCTGTGCAGGGAATGAATAATATTTTCTATAGTACAAACTGAGTTTCATTTTTACCTATTTGAAATAACACTACAGCTTTTTATGTCAAGCAAACGATACTGACTATTTGATATCAATGTACTAAGTAGTGTCCAAGTAAAAACACAGCTTTATAAATGTACAATGTATTTTTATGAATTTCCTTGCTTCCCATGAAGTATCAATTCCTTTTCATCTACCCTCTCACTGCTTTCATGGATCATTACTTCTATGTCCCACCCATTCTCCCTTTTTCTCATCCTTCCTTCCTTTCTGCTTTCATTCCTTCTTGATTTCTTTTCTTCCCTCCTTATCTCTGTTCGTCACTCTCTCCTTGCCCAGGATTCCTTTAGGATACTTCTTTCTCCATACTTCCACCTTTAACTCGATCCCACACACTGTTGATACAAACCACAATCCATCTGTCCCTGCCTCCTTGCCTGCCTGCATTCCTTCCCTCCTTGCTACCTTCTCTCCTGTCTTCTTTCCTGAATTATTGTCTTCCTGTGCTTCATCACTCTATCCCTTTTCTTCATATCATCCATTGCTTCCCTCTCCTTTCTCTAGTTCCACAACTTTACTTCTTACTTGGTACGTTCCTTAGCACCGGATTTTTGGTATTTTACCCCTTATCTTTTTTTAACCTTTTTTCATCATCATTGTGAACACTGTGGCTCCTTCTACTATGATTCTGTTGTAGAGTACGCTGTTGCCATGTGGCAAAAAGGACATACTCATGTCTAATATGCTTTGGTCATTATGCAGTTCTTGTTAAATATTGGTAATCCAAGACGACCAGGATGAGGACAAATTGATCATCATTGTGCAACACATGCATGCATGTAGATGCCAGTTATATGAATAGTGGAGCTGGAAGTAAACAAGGTCCTTGAGGGGAATGGATAGAAATGGGAAAATGGCCAATTGTTCACCCATGTTTGCCTAAGTTTCATATCCTTTGGAACATGACTTGGTCAGTTTCAAATTGAAGCACATGTTTGTTTGTTGATCTCTTTCACTAAGGTAGGTGTGACTCATTTGTCGCCCTGGGTAGTGAGTCATTTCCATTTGAATATAACCCATTATTTATGCTATAGTTTAATTTGAACTAATGGTCATTTGGGAATGATGCTAACCTCTTAGATAAATGGATGGAAATGCCTTGAGAAGTTTGGGTTTTTAGAGCCCAAGAGGTAGTCTCAACATATTGATGTCTGAAAATATGAGATGAAGCGCATCCCACTGTTGAAAAAAAGCAACGTTTTAGTTTTATTTGCTATTGGCCTATAAGAAACAATACAGTTGAATGACCCTTCCTTGCTTGAATAAAGCTGGGCATAGTCTTTATTCATCATAACAATACACATCGAAATTAATTTTCCTCCCAACTCTGGCACTGGCTTGGGATATTACTCTCTTTCTGTTCCTTGTAAACTGGTGCTATTATATGATGATATTTTGAAAATGCTGCGGCAGATATTTCGCATGTGGTGGCATCGGAGCACCGTTGATTGGATGCTGTCACTAGCATGCTTGAATGTAGCGAGTCATAGGCCATAAAATAAGAATATCCAATTGGAATAGCTGAAGTTGGCATCATCTCTCTGAAATTATCGTTTGATTATCGATTTGATTTCTGATATTGAGAATTATAACTTTTTATCAAAATTGGCAAAGCGGTCATGTGCCTGGAGGTAGCTGTTGTTTGACAGCACATGAAGTGTGGTCAAATGACTAGACATGGCTCCCTGATCCGTAAACTTTTTTGTGAATGTCTGACGGAAGAATCTCTGACAGGATTGTCATTTTTGAGTAAATGTGATGCAGTTGCCAGTATGTGCGTGCCAGATGGCTGGGTTCTATGAGACAGCATTGAACTTCGTGATGTTGAAAGGATTCCGTCAGTACTAGTGTCAGAGACTAAATCTGTTTTGGGATTACTGGCATTACCTCATGTCCCAGGTGTAGTTGTTCGTTCAGCTGCACAGGCAATGATTCAGTTGTTACAGAAAACTTTTTAATCCTGACTTTTCGTCTTATTCTTGATAACAGTTCAGGACATCCTTATTTGAAATTTAGACTCTGGTAGCACAGAAACTAAAACAAAAGGAGAAAGTTACTTGGAGACATTTGAAGCAGAGAGACTCAGAGCCAAACCTAGCCAAAGGAGATGAATTACGGTTTACTCTCAATGGCAAAGGAGTCAATTGACGCATAAAAACTTTAACTATATGCAGGGCTTAGTAGAAGAGAAACAAATAAATACAACGATGTTCTGAACCAATAGGATCTGCCACGTTGAACACAGAGACTCTGTTATGTGGTGTTGTACACAGTCCAAAGATATAATTCTAATTGGCTAGCGATATTTCTGTAAATTCTAATGGTGAAGTCAAAATTTGTCCTTTAGGAACTGAACCTTTCTTTCCATTTCAATTTTGTTTGGCCAGTCCTGGGCCTGGGACTCAGGGCCTGAGCACCGTCCCTGTCTTCTTCCTGCTCATGGCTAGCACTCTGCCACCTGAGCCACAGGGACCCTTCTAGCCGTTTTCCACATATATGTGGTGCTGGGGAATTGAACTGAGAGCTTCTTGTGTACGAGCCAAGCACTCTTGCCACTAGGCCATATTCCCAGCCCTTTCCGTTACGTTTGAAAATAATTTGAGCTTTGGTATTTCTCTAGTTCACTGATAGAAGAAACAGGTGTACCAAGAGAGGTAAGCATAGCTTTGTAAGGGAAAAGAAAATTGAAATTACCTTCCTTAAAGACGAGCCTTCCTCTTCCTCAGTCAAGAAGTCAAGCAGAGAAGCAGAACGATCAAATTGGTGATGAAGTTTACTGAACCCATACAGCTTCAGCTTTTGTATTACACTTTTCATGCTGTTCGTTTCAAATATCCTGACAGGATATTTTTGTCCCAAATTTTCTTCTTTAAATAGATCTTCATTAATCACAGCAGAAGTTCCTCCTCACCCCACCAAATTGACTTGAATTTGTCACTTTCTACTATTGTCCAAAGCTTTCTGGGAAAAGTCAGGGAAAGAAAATCAGGGTCTGGATCCGATTCCAAGTCACATTCCTGGGATTGTAGTCCTTGGACCCAAGATGCTTGACACAAAGCTTGAAAAGCCAATTCCTCAACCACAGACCTTAATGCGGCCTCCTCTGTGAGTGAGGGTTCCCACCAGGAGGGTAGGTTGGAGGTCTCTGAACCTATACAGCTCTGTTGGAATGTATTAGGCACATTTGAAAAATGTTCCTTCATGTCAGTTTCCTGCATGTTCAACTCCTCATCCCATCTGCAGAGTAGGGTACACTGCAGCTTAAGGAATCCTAGAGAGTAGGTATGTCTGCTCAAGTAGGTCTAGCACACAGCTAGACCATAATGAGCATTCTGTGACATCACAAAAAGGTCTTTCGTCTCCTACCATGTGCTAGGTAACCAGTCAGAAGCTTTCTTAGCAACTCTGATGCTAATCCTTTTTTCCTAAATTGGAGATTGAATTTTCCTCTGTGGATAATGTGTGTAACTATGAATCCAATAGAATACTCCACACTGACATGGGAATCAATCAGCTGGTCAGACTCTGCTACGCCTAAAAGTTATTTTGTGGCATTCACTGCCTCTTGCCTTTCTAGTTTAATGTCCAGAGCCAAGGGCTGCGTACTTGCAATACCCAAATGTGATGGAAGTTGATCACAGATCTGTTATATTAACATGAGTCTTCCAACAATGAGAATGGTAGTCAGTATTTTATAATGACAGGTACAATGTACAAGTCCTGTCTGAAAACATGGTTATGAAAATATTCCTGAAAATTCAGTTGCTGACATTATTAGGGTTGGCAATTTTCACTGTATGGGATGATCTCACAGAAAGTGCTAAACCTGGCACAAGGAATGCCTGTGACACTATATCTGCAGGAAGGGAAGCTACAGATAAAAGCACAATACTTTGATGTTGTCATCTCACAAGTGGATGCGAGTATAAAATGGATATCCTACAATGTAGATATCCTACAATGCTGCAACTCATCTTCTGTTAAATTATCTGCCATTATTTTATTTCGATTAACTTAGAGAGGTGAAGAAATAAAATTGTTTCAGATGGAAACCTGTGAGATAATGTGCATGATTTCATTTTCATTTCTCATCTATTTACTAATGGACTCTTCAATCCTGCATACAGAATAATGAGCCCCAAGCCTTGAGGTAAAAAGCAGTGCAAGTGTAAACATAGGGTCCTATAGCAGCCATAGCAACTGCAAGCGATTCTTTTATATACCAAAACCTAGGTTTCATTGTGATAGGTGCTGAGCACTGAAAAAGACATATTATTACAATTCCACAGTTGCAGCAGGCTGAGAAATAAGAACTGCTGTTGAAAAGTAGAAGCTACTTGACAGCCATGAGTGAATGTGGGGGTGTTTAGTCTCCCAAACTCGCGTGTACTGCAGGAGAGTAGCGAAAACACGCCCCTCCCTGATGAGCCAAGAAGAGGAAAAGGGGGCAGACAGACTGCTATCCCTGCCCTACTTTCCTCAGAGGACAAACAGACAGTCTGGGAACCAAGTCAATGCTAAGACTCATTTAATGGTAGAGAGACCTGCACATTTAAACGGGTGAGAGGGCGGCAGAAGGGGAGTAGAATTGCCTATTAATGATACAAAGCACCTGGGGCGGGAGTGCCCCACAAGTAATGATTTGCAGGTCCTTTACCTAAAAGCTCACCTACACACAACCACAAACAAGCAGAAATACACACACATTCACACCGCTAGATCAACAAGATCTCCCAAATCCACATGCATAGATAGTGGAACTATGACATCCCATTGAACAGAGGGAGACTTAAACTCAGCAAGGATTTCTGACAGCCTTTCCTGGAACTCCTGGTGTCCAGTTGAGGAAAACTCCTCCTAAGGGTTTCCTCTGTTTGTTGGCCAATTTAACCACTTTGTCATGAGATTCTCCTTCCCTGATTAGAAAATTCTTGGATTGTATTGTTCCTCCAACTACTCCTGAGAAATGCTTTCACAATATTAGGAATTCTATTGTGAATTCAATTGAATTTTGCGGAAGTCGATTAGAGTTTTACCTTTACTAATCTGATCCGGTGTTGTAGTGATATCCATGATATGAACAGAGTGGCAAATTTTTCTGAATTGTACTTGTAATTATGAATTGATCTCTAACCCCATATAACCCTGACACCCCAAAAATAAAGCACATGCCTTCTTCTCAAAAAACCACGTCCCCCATATCTTTTCTTTGTTGCAGTTACCATTTGTCCAACATCTGTCCCCCAACGTGGGGCATGGCATTTGATCCAAAGGAGATCCAGGAAAATACGTTGTGAACTCTCAAGGGGAACTAAGGGACATTTTTTATCACAAGAGATAGCGAAGCTGTGTAGCGAGCTCTCCAGAGGAACTGAAAACATGTTGGGGATATGGAACAAGCTTAAGGTGCTTCTTTGTCTAATCTTTTCCACCATGTTCTGAAACGTAAATGGGCTATGATCTCGCATTCAGAAATACATGAGTGCATGCAGGAGGTAAGGGAGTATAATCTTTTATTCCACAGGAAAGGATTTTAGAAGATTAGAGGGGGATTACTAGACTTAGAATCCTGGAAGCGACTAAAGAGTAATGCAGAAATGGCATATGGTGTTGTGACAATGTGCCAGCTCCATTTAGGTCTACTTGGGCCTTAATGCATGCAGCTCTCCATATGATTTCTCACAATGCTGTCATAACATCAGCTGCTGAACTAGAGGCTACTATGGTGAAAGCAATGAATGCTTAAACCTTCAAGAGGTAGCAAAACCTCAAAGTGGGCAGGAGGTAACAGTTCAAACTATAGCTGAGCAATCTCCTGTCAGATCTGTTACAAAAATTTTAAATATTCTTCGGCATCTATATATGATCCTTCAGAGAATGATGCTAATTTAGGCAGTTCAGCAGCACAGTGGGAGCTCTACATATGTTCTTGGGTCCCACAGGCCCATCAGGAAGTAGAAAGTGACAAACAGTAGATTTCCTCCTCAGGGCCCATTTACATTTCTTACTGTAATTCATATGATTCTGTTTCCCTAACTTGTTTTCTTGCTGTTCCTGTCATTCAACCCTCTCCAATCAGAGGTGTAGCTCAGCCGCCTCATGATGAAAATATAGGCCTGATGCACTTAACTTAGGAAAGCTGTAATATGGGGCTGACAAGAGGCTCGGTTCCAGTGAACTGGGGTTCCATATCATCTTTTCTTTACAACCAGACACTAGCAGGGGAGCTGCCACATCACTTTGTGTTGTATTTCTTAGGTCCATTACATTTAGAACTAACAGATCAATACCCTCGCCATACATCTAAATGACGATCTTTACCGACCTTGAGACATCACATATAACTCATTTTCCTTCAATGAGAAAAGAAAATTCTCACTTACGAGACGGCGGAGGAGCGGCTGAACCCTGGCAGAGCTCCCTCCGATATCGTAGTTTTCTTACCTCATAGAAACTGTTTCCTCGAGAAAGACAGCCAAAGTAAGTTCTAACAGTACAGGGATTCTGAACAGGAAGGAAAAATCTACTTCGCTGGTCTGAAAACACAGATTTGAGCTCCGCGCGGCATCCCACTGCCGCGCCAGCGCTGGCTCCGGCACAGTGCTGGGCACAGCCCCCAGCACTCCGCGCAGCTAAAGCGAGAAATACTCCAGACTGTAGCCGAGCACGGAGGACCTGACATCGCAGAGACAGCGTGAGTACACCACAAAATTTATTCTCGCTTGTGCCCACAGTCCAGCTTCTGGAAGGCATCCCTGTCCCCACCGCCAGAGCAAAGCGCCATCTTTGCCACTGGCATAGGGTCAGACCAGACTGGAACTGAAGCTGGCCTGGGGAAAGCGAGGTCAAAAAAGCCATCTTTGAAAAGGGCAGGAGGGGCAGAATCAGTGAGAACCAGCTCCGCCCAGAAGAACGCCCCCTGCACTGGCGGGAGGCGAGTCCGAGGCTTAGCCAGAGATGTCCCGCCCTGCCCGCCGGTACTTCTAAACTTAAAGCAAAAGCTGCGAGCAGCTACCAGGGGCACGGAAACAACAGACAGAGGAACAAACAGTTCCGGGGACAGCTAAACAGAGGAAGCTAATTCCCAGCCCAAAACAGAGCTGCATTCCATAGCCACCTATGCCAAGGAGGCCGCCTCCCTCAGGCAAGCAATTCTCAGTGGAGCAAAACAGGCCAGAGGCGCCCCGCTCTGCTGAGTTCACAACCTAGTCAAGTCCAGGCATCAAAGGCAGCTGCCCCACAGCAGACAGAGGAGCCACAGTTCCTGTGACTGCTCACGTTCCCATCGACAGAGGACTCCCAAGGCCTGCCTGCAAGCTGTGCGAACCTCAGAGACCCACGATTGCACCAACAGGGGAGAAGGTCAGAACAGAACCACCCCTTGCCAACTGAAATCAAGTCAAACCAGCCAATCAGGAAAATAGACTGCAGTCCATTGCAGGGAAACCAGAGACTGGTTTCTTTTTCTTTTCAAACATTTTTTTTAAACTTTTCTGTTAAATTTTCTTTTTAATTTTTTCACACCTGAAACATCATTGGCTGTTTTTGTTTTTTTTTTTTGGTTTGTTTGTTTTTTGTTTGTTTTCCATTTTTACTGGTTTGTTTTAGGAAGTTTTTTTTTGTGTTTGTTTATTTGTTTGGGTTGTTCCTTTTCTGTTATTTTCCTTTTTATTTACTTATGCTTCCATTTTAAATAATTTTTCTCTGTTTTGTGTATCTGTCTTCCAGTATTTTTACTTCATTTCTCTCGTTGTGTCCTCTTCCTTTAAAAATTACTTTCCATATAAATAACACCTACACCCTTTTCTGCTAACTCTCCAGTGTCTGTCATTTTATCAATGTTCTTTCTACTGATTCTACTCTTCTCCACATTTCCACGTCACTGAAACTAAACCAAAATCACCACCACCACCCCCCAATACACTTTACTCTATTCTCTTTACTACCTCCAACTTACCCTCCTGACTTACTGCCTGGACCTCGAGGTTCCATTGACTCCTGGTTATTGGATAGAGGGTATCCCAGCTTAATACGAGTGAATCAAAGGGGTTTATAGAGAAAGCCAGTCCTAAAACAACTTAATATAAAAACAAGAATTGCGTATAAGGTTGTAACAGTAAATAAGTAACTACTGAATACAGGGCCCAGGATCGGATGTTATATTGAAATTGTATTCTTTAGGAACACCAAATCTAACTTTATAGACAGGTATACAAGTTATCTGTATATAATTGTGAAATTGTAAGATTTACACAACAGTAATTGGTAAGGGCTGCTTTGGGTCTTAAACAGTGCTCACAGGTGCTGGTAGACTGGCATTCCCAATTCAAATGGGCAGAAGAAACACAAGAAAGATAGCAAATAATGAAGTCTTATCCCCCACTCAAAACAAGCAGGAAGCAAGCAGTCAATCAAAAACATAGAAGAAAACCCCCAAAATGCTCTACAATGTTTACTGATAAACATGATAAATGAAAAGTTTGAATCTCTTCAGTCAATTATGTTAGAGCGTGAGGAGGCAAAGCAAAAATTAATGGAGAGGGCTGGGGATATAGCCTAGTGGCAAGAGTGCCTGCCTCGGATACACGAGGCCCTATGTTCGATTCCCCAGCACCACATATACAGAAAAACGGCCAGAAGGGGCGCTGTGGCTCAAGTGGCAGAGTGCTAGCCTTGAGCAAGAAGAAGCCAGGGACAGTGCTCAGGCCCTGAGTCCAAGCCCCAGGACTGGCCAAAAAAAAAGAAAAAAAAATTAATGGAGAATTTCATGGCATCCACAAATAGAAAGATAAGTGAGCTTCAAGAGTCAAATGAAAAGATAGCTACCCAACTTAAAGATTTGAGAGACAACACTCAAAACCAAAGTAATGAAGTTAATGAAGTAAAGAAGTCCATACAGGACCTAAGAAATGACATGGAAATCATCAGGAAAGACCAGTCAGAAGGAAAAGAGATTCAAAATCAAGTAGCTAGCCTACAGTCCCGACTAACTGAAGCAGAGGATCGAATCTCAGGAGCTGAAGATTCCTTAGATTCTATGGAGAAAGATCAAAAATCAATACAAATCCAGTCCAAGCAACAAAACAGATCGATACAGGAGATTCAAGACACAATCAGGAAGCCCAATTTAAGGATAATAGGTATTGAGGAAAACTTGGAGAAAGAGGTTAATGGGATAGGCAACCTATTTAACAGAATATTAGCTGAGAACTTCCCAAACATCCAGAAGGAAAGGCCTATACAGATACAAGAAGCATTTAGAACCCCAAATCGACCAGACCAGAATAGGACTTCCGACCGACACATTGTGATCAAAACAGCTTCAGCAGAGTGCAAGGAAAAAATACTCAAAGCTGTTAGGGCAAAGTAAACAATCACATATAAAGGAAAAGCAATCAGAATTACCCCAGACTTCTCAGCAGAGACCATGAAAGCAAGGAGAGCCTGGAATGAAGTATACCAAACTCTAAATAAAAATAACTACCAACCAAGAATTCTGTACCCCGCCAAACTCTCCTTCATAGCCGAAGGTCAAATAAAAGTCTTCCACAATAAGGAAAAACTGAAAACAATATATCTCCACCAAACCAGCTTTACACAAAATCCTTAAAGATGTACTATACAGGGAAAATAATCAAGATCCCAACACAGACAGAGAAATGAACCCTAATTAGTAAACACTAGATCAAGAAATGGGAAGACACAGCTTTAAACAAGATAGTGATAATGAAAGGAACAAACGATCACCTCTCAATCCTAACTGTCAACATTAATGGACTTAATTCTCCAATCAAACGACATAGGCTCATAAGTTGGATCAAAAATCAAGATCCACCTTTCTGCTGCCTCCAAGAGACACATCTATCCAACAAAAGTAAACATCTTCTAAAAGTGAAAGGCTGGAAACAAATCTATCAAGCAAATGTCCCCCATAAGCAGGCTGGAGTTGCAATCCTAGTATCAGACAACATTGACTTCAAATTAAAAAAGTTAAGAAGAGACAAAGAAGGTTACTACATACTAGTAAAAGGATCTCTCCAACAGGAAGATATAACCATCCTAAATATCTACACACCAAATGCAGGAGCACCCAACTTCATCAAACAAACACTACTGGCTCTCAAAACATTCATAGACCCAAACACATTGATATTTGGGGACTTTAACACTCCACTATCACCTCTGGACATATCAACACGCCAAAAACTGAACAAAGAAACCACAGAATTAAACAATTGCATAGACCAACTAGACTTAATGGACATCTACAGAATATTCCACCCAGCAAGGACAGAATACACATTCTTTTCGGCAGCACACGGAACATTCTCCAAAATAGATCACATCTTAGGGCACAAAGAAAAGCTGTACAAATTCAGAAGTATCAAAACCATTCCCTGCATTCTCTCAGACCACAATGGAATAAAATTAGAGCTCAACTCATTCAGCTACCACAGAAAATCCCACAATTCATGGAGACTAAAGAACACACTGCTGAACCATCAGTGGGTCATTGAAGAAATTAAAACGGAAATTCAAATGTTTATGGACTTCAACCAAGTTGAGGACACAAAGTACCAGCTCCTTTGGGACACAGCAAAGGCAGTACTCAGAGGAAAATTTATATCTCTGACTACATACATCAACAAACTGGAGAAACAGCAACTGAATAATTTAAGGAAACACCTTAATTTTCTGGAGAGAGAACAGCAAGCCAAACCCCAAGTCAATAGACGGAAGCAAATAATTAAAATCAAATCAGAATTAATTCAATTAGAGACGAAAAAAACCATCGAAAGAATCAACAAAACAACGAGTTGGTTCTTTGAAAAAATCAACAAGATAGACAGACCCCTGGCAAACCTGACCAAAAAACGAAGGCAGCACACTCAAATAAACAAGATAAGAGATGAAACAGGTAACATCACCTCAGAAATAACTGAAATTCAGAAAATAATAAGGGACTATTTTGCAAACTTTTATGCCAACAAATTTGAGAACTTGGAAGAAATGGATGATTTCCTAGAAAAATTTGAGACCCCCAAACTCAACCATGAAGATTTAAACCTTCTAAACCGACCAATATCCAGTATTGAAATAGAAACGGCAATAAATGATCTCCCATCCAAGAAAAGCCCAGGTCCAGACGGATTCAATGCAGAATTCTACAAGGCCTTCAAAACAGAACTCACACCAATATTTCTCAAACTCTTCAATGAAATTGAAAGAGAACGTTCACTACCAGACTCATTTTACAAGCCAGTATAACCCTCATCCCCAAAGCAGGCAGAGACTCATCATGGAAAGAGGGCTACAGACCAATCTCCCTGATGAACATAGATGCAAAAATTCTCAACAAAATTCTGGCCAATCGACTTCAACAGGTCATCAAAAAAATCATACACCACGATCAAACTGGATTCATCCCAGGGATGCAAAGTTGGTTTAATATACGCAAGTCAATTAATGTAATCCACCACATCAACCGGAGCAAGGTAAAGAACCACATGGCTTTATCTCTGGATGCGGAAAAAGCATTTGATAAAATCCAGCACCTATTTATGCTAAAAGCCCTGGAAAAACTGGGATTCCAGGGAACATTCCTGAATATACTCAAGGCAGTTTATGACAAACCAACAGCAAGCATGACTCTAAATGGTGAAAAACTAAAGCCATTCCCTTTAAAATCAGGAACAAGGCAGGGATGTCCACTCTCTCCCCTGCTCTTCAACATAGTACTAGAATTCCTAGCCAGAGCAATTAGGCAAGAAGAAAATATAAAGGGGATCCAAGTAGGTAAAAATGAAGTTAAACTCTCTGTCTTTGCAGATGACATGATCCTATACCTAAAGAATCCCATAGACTCTACCCCCAAGCTACTTGAGCTGATCCAAAACGTTGGCAAAGTTGCAGGATATAAAATAAAAGTTCAAAAATAAATGGCCTTTCTGTATGCTAACGACCCGAAGACCGAGCCTGATATCAGGAAAGCAACTCCTTTTGCAATAGCCCCCAAAAACATAAAATACCTAGGAATAACCTTAACCAAAGAAGTGAAAGACCTTTTTGATGCGAACATTAAAAGCTTGAAAAATGAAATTAAGTCAGAACTAAGAAAATGGAAAAACCTCCCATGCTCCTGGATTGGGAGGATTAATATAATCAAAATGGCAATATTGCCAAAAGCTATCTACAAATTCAATGCAATACCCATTAATATCCCAACACCATTTTTTGATGAAATAGAGGAAGCAATCCAGAAATTCATATGGAACAATAAAAGACCTAGGATATCAAAAACACTCCTAAGCAGAAAGAACAGTGCTGGAAGAATTACAATACCCAACTTCAAGTTGTATTATAAAGCTATAGTAATAAAAACAGTTTGGTATTGGCACCGGAACAGGCCTGAATACCAATGGAACAGAATTGAAGACTCAGAAATGAACCCACAGAACTATGCCTACTTAATCTTTGACAAAGGAGCTAAAACAATAGTATGGAAGAAAGATAGCTTCTTTAACAAGTGGTGCTGGCAAAACTGGCTCAACACATGCAACAAACTAAAACTAGATCCTTATATATCACCCTGCACCAAACTCAATTCCAAATGGATTAAAGACCTTGAAATCAAAATAAACACCCTGAAAACACTAAAGGAAGGAGTCGGAGAAACACTTGGGCTCCTTGGTGCAGGACGGAACTTCCTAACAAACACCCAGAAAGGCTACAAATCAAAGAAAGGTTGGACAAATGGGACTGCATCAAACTGCAGAGCTTCTGCACGGCAAAGGACATAGATCGCAAGATAAACAGAAAGCCCACAGACTGGGAGTAGATCTTTACCGGACATTCAACAGACAAAGGCCTCATAACTGAAATATATGCAGAACTAAAAAAATTACCTTCTTCCAAAACAAAACTGCAAAGAACCAATAGCCCACTCATCAAGTGGGCTAAAGACCTACAAAGAGACTTCTCTGATGATGAAATGAGAATGGCCAAGAGACATATGAAAAAAGTGCTCTACATCACTGGCCATAAAGGCAATGCAAATCAAAACAACATTGAGATTCCATCTCACACCAGCAAGAATATCATACATCAAAAAAACTAATAATAACAATTGTTGGAGGGGATGTGGCCATAAGGGAACCCTACTTCATTGTTGGTGGGAATGTGAACTGGTTCAGCCACTCTGGCAAGCAGTATGGAGATTCCTCAGAAGGCTAAATATAGAACTCCTCTAGGACCCAGAAGCCCCACTTTTGGGTATCTATCCAAAAGACCACAAACAAAATCACCGTAATGCCACCAGCACAACAATGTTCATTGCAGCACAATTTGTCATAGCGAGAATCTGAAACCAACCCAGATGCCCCTCAGTAGACGAATGGATCAGGAAAATGTGGTACATATACACAATGGAATTTTATGCCTCCATCAGAAAGAAAGACATTGCCCCATTTGTAAGGAAATGGAAGGACTTGGAAAAAATTATACTAAGTGTAGTGAGCCAGACCCAAAGAAACATGGACTCTATGGTCTCCCTTATTGGGAATAATTAGTACAGGTTTAGGCAATTCATAACAGAGCATCAAAAGGCCCAATGGCTATACCCTTATGAACACATAAGATGATGCTAAGAGAAATGAACTCCTTGTTGTGGAAACAATTGTTATATCACAGTTGTAACTACTTTCAACGTCCTATGTTTATCTGTAGCTTTTATTATTGATGATGTTTTTGTATCACCTTCCTGTGGTTGTACTTACACTATCGCTGTAATCTTATCTGAGGATATTGGAAACAGTGTTTATGGGTATTGGAAGTAGGAAATTCAAAGGGAATACCAAATTTGAGAGACATAGGGTACAAAAAAGAGAAACAACTACAAAAGCAATACATGCAAATCTGTTTGGTGTAAGTGAACTGAACACCTCCGGGGGGGGGGGGGAGAGATAGGAGAGGAGGGAGGGGGGTATGAGGGACAAGGTAACAGAGTACAAGAAATGTATCCAATGCTAACGTATGAAACTGTAACCTCTATGTACATCAGTTTTATAATAAAAACTTTAAAAAAAAAAAAGAAAAAGCAAACAGTATTTTGTGGAAGAAGAGATTCATTTACAATTGAGAAAAAAATTAAAATGTGACTGCTGAATTTTAAAGGTTTTCTTTCAGCCAAGAAGGATCAGATGGCCATTACACTGGATTTCCTCCAAATACCTTGACTGCTAAGGCCTTACTAACGTAGGAAGGAAACCTACTTGCTCTCCTGGCCCAATTGGCATAAAACAAGTATAAACAAACAAAAAACTTCATATTTTGCAATATCAACAAAGAAAACATTGACCTTTCACCTCCTACCTTATCTACATCCAATTGCTTCTTTGACATCATGCTTAGTAAAATAAAAAGATGTTTTCAAATGAGGGAGAGAAACATCTGCTTGGACTATATATTTTCCTCCAAAGCAGAACCAAGCCTAGAAAGTTTAGATGCTTCAGTGACTTCATGTGGAATGGACAGGGATGATCCAAGCCACAAATGTAACAATATTTTAACTCAGTGTGCAAATTTCAAATAGAAAGCAAGAGATTGGAGGCCCCACTGAACTTTTCAAAAGTTGCTTTTCTGATAGCCATTTCAAGAAGACAAAAGTAAAGTATAAAGTCTGCTAAAAACATTCTTTAGGGAGGGGCTATATGAGTTACATTAGCATATGGAAAAGGCATGGTCAAGGGCTAAGAGGAACATAAACCCCAAAACATTTTCTTTTCGTAGATCCCCAGTTATAAATTCATTTGACTTTAATGAAAATCACTTTTGTAAGAAATGGTCCTTACATGGTCATGCAGTTTCTTAATATATGTTAAAGAAGTTTTGAACAATAAGTCAGAATACAAACTTCAAATCTACAACATTTAATATCTGAGATAGCAACAAAAAGTTCAATTCACAGTTAAGACAAGAATCCATAGAATCTCAGTTTAAGACTAGTCTGAGGAAAACGTTACTGTAAAACCATCTCAATCAGTGAGCTAGTTAAAAATGGTGCACCTGTGGGTTCCCAGCTATTCTAGGAGGCACACATAAGAGTGCTGCTGTCCAAGGACAGCCTGAACATGAGACCCTATCTGAGAAACAACTAACACAGAAAAGAGGTTAGAAACATAGGTCCAGTGAGAAAGAAATCCTGTGAATGCCAACTGAGACAAGCTATCCAAGCAATGAGCACCTAGACTTCAGGACGAGGTCTAACCTGATAATGAGGACCCAAGGAGAGGAGTAAGAGGAGATGAAGTCTCATCTTAAATGGAGTCAATTTAAAGTTGCCCTTCCAAAATTAATCAGAGCCAGATCAAGAGGAATAGTTGTTTACCCACCTAATGTCCATACCTGTCCATTTCCATCTGGGACAGAAACTTGCATTCTTGCCTTTGTTACTTGCTATTTGTATGTAATATATATTAGCCTCTGACTGGTTACTCCCAATCAGTCCACTATCCCTAAACACTTCCTCCTGCCCCAAGTCCAGTTCTTCCTCCTTCCTTGTAATGGGGCCCACAAGTGGGTTTATGTTCCAAATGTAACCATTTCTGGCTTGTGCCCAGGCTGTGTTCTGCCATGTTGTTCATGTTAACTGGTCCTGTGAACTTGTCAGCCTTTTGCCTGACCTTTTCAAAGTTTCCTTTAATAGGATAATATCCCTCACCGAGGTCGCCACCTGGGAACTTGCAGTTCAAGGCCATCCTCTTACTACACTGCTGTGCCCATCATAGATCTGGACCCTGAACACCCAGCCCCAGGGACTCCTTAATGTGCCCAAGATGCAGGAGGTAGGCAGAGGACACCAGACACCCATTAGCCCTGATCACCATATTGTGGAAATAATGAGGACTTTTACAACCAAACTTTCAATACTATTCAGGCAGTAACAGGCCAAATAATGAATCAGGACCCATGACTAATTCACCCCTTTTCAGCAGGAAGTAGTTACAGAAGAAACAACCTCTGCCCGGCCTGGTACCCGTCCCTCTGTTATTAATAAACAACAAATGGGGAAATGTTAGCATTTCCCTAGCCTCAGGTCCTCAGCTCCTCCCACTAGCCCCCAGATCCACCCATACCTAATGATCCACTCCTACTCACTATCAACCTACTATCCCTTTACCCCCCAAAGAGAAGCTGCCACCTGGATAAGGTGCAAACACCATGTAGCTCCCTCTCCCGTGGGAACTATGGCCCCACTAATAACCTCCTTATGAACTTCCTCCCCTGCCTGAAATTATCTCCGCATGGTCCTCTGGAATGGCCGATACCTATGCTTTCACAGTGGACACAAGAAAAAATACATCAGGCAATTTTATGTTCAAGGTGCAACAGGGCTTATCAAACTTGGGTACTGGCAATAGGTCAAAGAGCATATAAAACAAAAACTAAGGGACAACAACTGTAAATTTGTAAAATATTAATAACAAGTCAGAAAAAGGATTGAAAGACAAAAGAATACAAACATGTATAAAATGTTTTTCTTGAGATATTTTCCACTTCTCTTCTTCTTTCTTCTCTTCCTCCTCCTCCTCCTCCTCCTCCTCCTCCTCCTCCTCCTCCTCCTCCTCCTCCTCCTCCTCCTCCCCCTCCTCCTCCTCCTCCTCCTTCTCCTCCTTCTCCTTCTCCTCCTCCTCCTCCTCCTTTGTCTTCCTCTTCTTCCTCTTTGTCAAAGTGATGTACATACAGAGTGTTTACAGATTGATATGTTAGGCCTTGGGTACATTTGTTACACTGTTTGTTACCTCCTCCCTGATTCTCAGATCCCTCCTCACAATCTCCTTCAGATGTTTTGTCTAACATGGAAAGAATCATGAAAGACAAACCAGAAAAGTTTCATGCATGTGACAGATAGTAACAGGATATCTGCAAATTTCCTATGTGTTTAAGTTAACTCTGATATAAATGACGTTACCATGTAATTATGCAAACTGAGTCACAGTTATCCCAGCACTTGCCAGGTATTGGGGGATGTTTTTCACAGACACTATGGATCCTGCCTGGAGGTATGGACCTGTTCACAATGCTACAAGTCCTAGAGTGAGACAAAGCATTCTTTTCAATGCAGAGTCCTGGCTCCATGTAAAGCCGAAAAATAGCCCTATTTGAAAAGTACTCAAATGTACTTTGTTATTTGTCCGAAGGGGATCCCTGCTCCAATAGCTACATTTAAGTTACATCTTGCCGAGACTCTTGTCTCCACAAAAGAAGTGACTCTTTAGTATCTTGTTGCAAGGCTTTGCGTTGCAGCACCTACTGATCGCTAGAATCCTATCAACTCAAAAATTCAAGCTTTCTACATGTGGCATCTACTTTATGATAATTCATTTAAATCTACCTACACAAATGATTATTAAATACTACTAAGTTTGGCAATGTTTCATTAACATGAATATGTAAATAGGCCAAAGTTCACTAAAATATCTCTTTGTCAAGCTCCTTCAGATACACATCTTTTAAGTATAATGCTAATTTTACTTTAAATCTAATTTAAATCTTTAAAGTGAAAGACTCAGAGGATGGCCCCAGCCTTAAAATGCGCTTAATATGTCTTCAATTTAGAAGCTTATGTGGGTCCTTAATATGTCATTCTTCTTGGTTAATATTTCTATTCTCCCTAGTGTAGAAGCTGCTTTAAATAAAACACTTGAATAATGATTGTATATCAACCTCAAGAGGAAGAGCAACTGCTACAACAACATACAAAATATTCAAAGCAAAAAAAGTAATTTTTTTTTCAATTCTAATGTATACACATCAAATTTTCAAGAAATAAGGTAATACATTCAATTTCCATTTCACCTCAAATTTTGCTGACAGGTACAAAAAGAAAGGCATGTTATTCAAGAAATAGTTAGTGTCCATATCTTTCTAACCACAAAAGGAGTTACTTAGAGTAATTCAAGTATAGATTAATTCAATTACACCGGTATACACCTGATTTCATTACACTCTACAATTCATTCCCAATTACATGATATTTGTCCCAGGGCAATTCGTTTGATGACGTTAAGTGAGTAGGTTCCTACTTAGACTAACTCTAAATTTCAATTTAACCTAAATAAAGGGCAATTTAACTTATTAAAGGAAGTTTGGAAATGCCCAAAAAAAAGTTTTGTGACATGCAGCATCTCTTCCTTGACATATTGATACATCAGCATAATGAGACATGATTTTTCTTCATACTGTGGTGATAGCCTTCTACACTTAAATACTGGTGATATGGTTGTAAGTGCCCCTTTTGCTCTGCCAGTCCCTGGACATGTAGTAGGTGTGCACCAGGCTAACTTGTAGTTTTTGAGCAAGTTGACAAATACCACAGCTATAATTTTGGAAGAGCTGAATCAGGAATGAAGTTATGACAAATGGGAATTCTGCAAAATCATGTCATAGATTATGATTTTCAAAATCCATTCAGGTACAAAAAATTGAAAGGATTGTACTGGGTCAATATTACTGACAATTTACAAAAGATTAAGAGGCAGCTAGAGGAGCTCCCAAAACAGCTGGGTAAGATGATCAGAAATGACTGGCATCTCCAAGACTGGTTCTGCTGGCTCTGGCCTGTTCTGGGCCAAGAACTTTCCATAGTGGAAACATTCTTGTGGTTCCCTGCCTGTTCCAATGTCTACCTTCTAGCATCCACCAGAGCTATCTCAGACAGAAGCTGAAATCATCCTGTCGCAAACAAGAAAATACAACAGCCCAAGGGGTCCCTGAGATGTGAAATTTGGGGGCGGGGAGCATAGACTTAGTGTCTGTAAAGTATAAAACTACTTATCAAATGATATTTCTAATTGTTTTTGCCAGTGATGTTACAACATATCTGCAAGGGATGGTAACAGGAGAATTTTATTATTTTTCTTATGTTTAATATAGTAAATGAAAAAAACCTGTGGAGTCCCCCTTTGGCGACTGGATATGAGTTTGGTACAATGGATCTTGCATATATGCTTATCTGGACTTAGGGAAATACTGAAAAATGAGGGAAGTTGTAACTAATATGACAAGAAATGCACTCACTACCTTATTTTGTAATGGTACCACGTATGTACATCAACTTTTCAATAAAATTTAATTACAAATTATAAATTAAATAGCTCCAACAAAGACACTCTCAGAACACACACACAAATACACAAAATTAATCAGTAGTTTTTTGGCTTACTCATGTAGTGGGCTACATAAATTTAAATTTTCTACGAAAAGAGGTAAGTTTAATAACCTTTAAATGCAAGGGGAGAGATCATTGACAAAAAGTTTCTCACATGCAAACCTAACTGAAGAAAAGAAATAGAATTTTACACATGTTTATGTATCCAGATTTTCATTTCATGATCATCATTCCATTCGTGCAACCTATGTTTACAAGAGGATCTTAAATAGTATATTTCAGTAAAGGGGGAAACCCTAACATTGATGGCAGCATTCACTGTAAACAGTATACAAGCGAACCAAATGGGTAAGTTTAATAGCTAGTGGAAATGAAAACACATTCAACGTGTTGAGAGTATTATTATTTCATGTGATAGACAAGACAAGAAAAAAATTCTTGATCCTCAAATCGTAGAGCACCATATTATTTCTGCAAAGGAAAATAGAAAACAGAACTTTACGTTTTGGTGGAAAGTTTGCTAATACACATTTCTGATTCTGCCTAATAACAACAGATATTCAATAATTGTTCTACAGATACACAAAACAGAACAGTTGCTCATCCTGAAATAATTTCTTGATTTCTTCAACTTGCATATACACAGAAATGGATCAATTGGACAGTTTCTGGACACTTATGGTTTGAAACTGTGTGTGTTTCAAATCATTTGAAGGTAGGTGAACACGTAAATACGTGGAGAAGCGATTATTTTCATGACACAGGTACATTTCTTCTAACCTTAGTTTAGGTAACATAATAAGACTTATCCAAGTAATAGAACATTTTGCATATGTCTCACCCATGCAAGTATAAACAGTGTCACATGACAGGAACACAAAATATGAAATGTGCCCTAGTCTTATAACAAAAATACTAAATATTGTAGACTATATCAGAAATGATTATCTAAAGATTTGAGATCAATGTCATAATATTTGATTTAAAACTCTCTATCTTACATGAGACACAAAGAATAAATGAAAAAAGAAGGCATCATTTTTGTGGAAAGTTTCTTTCTAAGGGATACAAGAAAAAGATAACTACATGTCTTCTAAATTTCCTAAGTTTCTATCATCAATCCATAAACTCTCCAGGAACTTTACGTTCTTCTCACCCAATTAATTTTGTTGAACATGCAAGTGTGAGCAGGAAACAATACACTTCATTTTACTCTGAACTCACATGTGAAGATCTTTCAAGAATCTAAATTGATTTTTTTTGTTGCATGTGTTGAGCTCCTTTATCAAAGATTAAGTAGGCGTAGAGAATGTGGAACCAACCCAGATGCACCTCAATAGACGAATGGATCAGGAAAATGAGGTACATATACACAATGTAATTTTATGCCTCTATCAGAAAGATGACATTGTCCCATTTGTAAGGAAATGGAAGGACTTGGAAAAAATTATACTAAGTGAAGTGAGTCAGACTTAAAGAAACATGGACTCTATGATCTCCCTAATTGGGAATAATTAGTACAGTTTTAGGCAAGTCATAGCAGATCATCACGAGGCCCAATAGCTATACCCTTATGAACACATAAGATGATGCTAAGTGAAATTAACTCCATGTTATGGAGACAATTGTTATATCACAGTTGTAACTACTTTCAACGTCCCATGTGTATCTGTAGCTTCTATTATTGATGATGTTCTTGTATCACCTTCCTGTGGTTGTACCTACACTATCTCTGTAATCTTATCTGAGTATATTGGAAACCGTGCATACTGGTATTGGAACTTGGAAATTGAAAGGGAATACCAAAATTGAGGGATACAGGGTAAAAAAAAAACAAACAAGTACAAAAGCAATACTTGCAAAACTGTTTGGTGTAAGTGAACTGAACACCTCGGGGGGTGGGGAAGAGTAACGCGAGGGGCGTATGAGGGACAAGGTAACAAACAGTACAAGAAATGTATCGAATACCTTAATGTATGAAACTGTAACCTCTCTGTACATCAGTTTGAATAATAAAAATTGGAAAAAATAAAAAATTAAAAGGTAGGAAAGAATGGAAAACAGAAAGGAGTGAATAGGAAGGGAGAAAAATCAAGACACTTGGGATTACAGAACTAAGAAAGATGCTTGCAGAAGTAAAGAAGATGGAAAAAAACCTCGCTGAAATAAAGAATAAAGTCAAATAGCATTATTGGTATTTTGAAAAATAAAAAGAATAAAGAAAAAAAGAATAAAAAGAATTGAAAGTTAACCTTGCCCTACAAACTGCATTCATGGGCTAACATCCGGTGTGATTTTTGAACAGAATTTCTAAGGTATTGCAAATTCAGGTAACAGAGGCCTTGCCACAAATGTATGGTGATAGTTTGCAAGAAAATATTGAAAAATGAAAACATGCTGAAAACACACATGATGTAGTTATTAAGGTCACCCATGTCCTACTACTCTTGCTGAGCAAGGGGCATATAACACATATAACCAAACAACATAACATATCTGTATAATTGCTTTTTACTGTATTTAATCAAATTACTCTTCGTAGGATTTTAGTAGCTACTCACATGAAGAGGAATTCGAGCCGATCATTAGGTTTTTCTATGAATAAAATCAAATGAAAAGGTATTAGGGGTCATTCAGAAGTAAACCATGACTCTGAAATACTGTCATATCCATAACAGTTTCTTAATACTTTGTAGTTATACAACAAGTGACAATTTTGAGTATGGCCTCCTATAAATACCAATGAATTTGTTTGGATATGTTTTTAGATTATGAAGTCATTGCGGATTTACACAGGAATACTTTAACCAATCACAGTTCAGACAGCAATCTGAATATTCCCCAGAAAAGAGGAAGTTTTATTGTACCTAAAAGAAAAAGGCAGCTCTTCCACTGATTATACTTGTTTCCTTTATTTCTAAGAAATAGAACTTTGTCAAGGGATAATGGCATTTTCTTTACCTGTTATTGGTAGATGACTCCACACTGCCCCAAACAAAAGTTGGGCTAGGATTTTCCAAGGATTCTGGAAAACAGAAAAGTGGATATGGTCTTCAGGGAATATATTAGACTTTCTCTAACATTTACATGGCCAAGGAAAGACATAGGTAATATTAACCACCAAAAGGACCTCATATAACAATGATTTATGTGGATAATTAACATGGAAAAGAAAGAGTACTAAACTATGGAGGGAAAATCTTGTGGATGTTGCTTTTTTTTATATTCTTTAAAAGTTCATTTCTGAGTGCTGGTCTTTATATATGAAGATAAGCATATTACCTCTTATCAATATTAGCATACATTAAGTATGATGTAGAGCAAAAGTGCTTACTATTATATGCCATCTATCTCTAAACTGACATTCAGTTACAGCAGAAACTCAAAAGGTAATCTAGCTCTTTACCTTTATCCCAGTCTTCCTCAGAGGAGAGGCTGTGCCCTGTATTTCCAGATTTCTTCTCTTGTGCTTGGGGCCAATTCATAGTAACTGCAAGAAGGAAAATAAGAAAAATGGTATCAGAGTATTTTCCAGATTGAATCTGAGTCAGATCTGATTTATGTTTCATGTATCAAGCTTACCTACATCATCCTCAATGCAACTTTGGTCTGCACATGTTGCTATATGTTCACTGAGCTGATCTCTCAGCACCAAGTGTCGGGCATTGAAGGGACAAGTAGCCAATTTGGCAGCAATGTAGGGATGATTCTATTGAACCAAGATGTAAAAAAAGAACAATAGTAAAATTTATTGGGAGATAAGGAAAGTGTTGCGGATATTCTGCTTTAGTTGGGGTTTAACCTTCGGTTGTTTGCTATACTAGCACCAGTCTAGCACAAGAGGACAGGTTAGTAGAACCTCGACTCTTCCTCAATCTGTTTCTTACAATTGTCAAGGTCTGGCAGGTGGATAAGTTTCTCTCACACTCTATTTCTCATGCTATCTTCACATAAAAATCCTTCAATTTAAACTCAAGTCATGACAAGATTGGATGTCGGACACAGCAGCAAAGTGCTGTATACTTAAAACATAACTTTTGCATATAAAAACATTCAGAATCATGACTTCTTCACTCAAAAGGCATTTATTTCTTCGGTTCGGGCACATTTCCCTTAGTATAATTGTTTCCAAGTCCTTCAGTTTTCTTAGGAATGGGACAATGCCATTTTTTTCTGATAGGGACATAAAATTCCATTGTGTATATGTACCACAATTTCGTGATCCATTCATCTACTGAGGGTCATCGTTGGTTCCAAATTCTAGCTATGAGAAATTGTGCTGCGATGAACATTGTTGTGCTAGTGGATTTATTATGTTCTTGTTTGTGGTCTTTTGGATAGATGCCCCAAAGTGGGGTTGCAGGGTCTTAGAGAAGGTCTATATTTAGCCTTTTGAGGAATCTCCACACCTCTTTCCAGAGTTGCTGAACCAGTTTACATTCCTCTCATCAATGAAGTAGAGTTCCCTTTTGGCCACATCCCCTCCAACATTTGAAACATGGACTCTATGGTCTCCTTATAGGGAATAATTAGCACAGGTTTAGGTTAATCACAGCAGAGGATCACAACAGCCCATAGCAATTATGATGATGCTAAATGAATTGAAATCCATGTTATGGAAACGACTGTTATATCTACAAGCGATGTGAAACTATAAATTCTACTATTGATGATCGCCTTGTATCTCCTTCCTGTGGTTGTTCCTGCACTATCACTGTATCTTATCTGAGTACCGTGGAAACCATGTAATACTGGTATTACAACTAGGAAATAGAAAGGGAATACCAAAATCGAGAGACAGAGGGTAAAAAAGACAAATGATTACAAAAGTAATATTTGCAAATCTGTTTGTTGTAAATGATCTAAACAACTCATGGGGGGAGGGAAAAGGAGTGGGGGAGACGGAAGGAGGGAGGAGGTTAAAACAGTACAAGAAATGCATTCAATGCCCAACGTATGAAACTGTAACCTCTCAGTCCCTATGTTTGACAATAAAAGATTAATAAAAAGAAAACAAAAAGGCATTTATTAAGATATGCTAGATGAATTGGTAAGATACACTGATGGGAAACATAGTGGAAACGGATTCAATGTGTTTGTTAGTGCAAGTGTGGGCTTGTATGTGTATGTACAAACTTATTTGTATTTATACACATGTACATATAAGAATATTTGAACACATATAAACATGAATATCTGTATGTACATACACATGTGTATATGTATGTGTCTTTCTGTGCACATGTGTATATATGATCAGTGAGTATCCTTTGAAAAGAATAACAAAGGGAAGATTGTTTTCTGCCCAGAGCAATGTTTTTTAACACAGAAAGATGAATTGGGATAGACAACTATATTAGCATTTGAAAGATTTCTTGTTCTTTGTAAAAATAACTGTTGTGGCATCATAACAAAAAAAACACCAAAATATATGAAACTCGCAAGACACATCTTCGTTATCATCAATTCAGGATTACTAGGCTTACTTAGAAGTAACATGGTTCAGGAAACATGACCTGCCATAAGACAATGCATGTGTCTTAATTTTTAGAAACTTTATTAAATTGCTGATTTAGAGTAGTTAATTGTGAACAAGGAAACAAGTACTAAGTCACTACACTCAGATTGAAATGATTGTCCTACAGAAAACATCTTGCAAAGTCCTACTTATCCTAGAGCTCTGCAAACAATTTGCACTGCTATTTGTTATCTGCACTACACAAAGATCAGATTACAAGAGCAAATACAAATATGTGTATACTGCATCTACCCAGGTAGTCTATTATTTCTTTCACACATATTTCCCATATTTACTCAAAGAATCAAGGTTCAAATTTATGTTCGTAGTAAAGTATGACTAACTCCCCATTTTGAAATGCAACCCTACCTTTCTGCATTTCACCAGAGGGTACGGGAATCTGCAGGCCCTGATCTTGTGACTCTTATCATAGGGGGCATTGCAGTAACCTTTCAGGATCCAGAGATTCACCTGGAAAGAAAAATATCTAAGCAAATCAGGTATATTTTTGAGAAGATATAATTCTTTCCCTTCTCTTCCAATTACAACATATGCATTAATTTCAAATTCCCTTTTGTGACGACAAACATGCTAAGTATGCCTTTGGATATTATCATAGAAATAATAATCGAATTAATTTCAGTTCCCATGTGTGAATTCTTAGGCACAATTTGGGAAAACATTTTTCCATTAATAGAAGGACTTTTTGCCGTTACTGTTTTGCAATATCCATGCTATGTCCTCTGTTGACAGGAAGGTGCATTGAGGGCAAGACATTTACTTGCATTCTTATGTCTCAATAGTACGAATTAAAAATTCCACTGTAGAATTATCAGAATGTCTCAATTCTGAACTCCATCCCGTTGAATCTCACCCACAGCGTTTTGCATACTGAGAATGCTAAACAGAATATGATGGGAACCATTTGAAGTGTTCTTTTCAAAGGACATTGGGATCATGCTTACCTTCTTGCATTCTGGTAGACAGGGAATTATCTGCACTTCCTGTGAGGAGAAAAATTCTCTCAGAAAACCAATGAAGAAATATTTCCAGACCAGAAGTCTCAAACATTATCATTTCTTTGGAGAAACAAAAGAATATTGAAGAACGTGGAAAATATTCAACTCATTAACTTTTGAGTTCTTTGATGCACATCCTGTAAATACTGATTTTCTAAATCCACAAATTACAGTCATTTTCAGAAGAAAAACAGGAGATAGTTTATGACTTATTTCAACACAGTTTTTCTAGGGGAACATGAAGGCATCTTTTCCTGTTCATTCAAAGAGGGATGGAGTGTCTATAAAGTATTACACTGAAATTAGGTTTAAAATGAGAAAGACAAAGAAACTTGAGTCTCCTTTCATTAAAATTAGGCCGCTTAGAAAACAAATTATTTGGGAGATTTTTATGAATAATCATTCTTAAGGCTGTAAAAGCATTCATTTGTAAATCAAACTCATCAAAAACTTTATTCGTTTCACACGACATGCTTTGAATTTAAAATTACCATTGCCAGTTTTCGAAGACAAACTAATTATGTGGCATCACAAACATGAAGCACTAGTAGTGAGTCCTGACTTTTCCCAGGAATAAACCAGGTTGTATATATCTATATCTAGATCTATCTAGATCTAGATCTAGATCTAGATCTATATTTATCTATCTATCTATCTATCTATATGAGTATAGCTTAATGCATGGATGAAATCCTTAAATATTACGTTGCCAAGATTCAGTATAAAAGAGGTGTCCTTTGTGAATATCGAGATTCAAGTTAGAGAATGTCTTGCTGGCTCCATTTTTACAATATTTCGACAAAGGATTATGTTACTGCTTACAACTTTAGAAAATTCTAAAACTGATGAGCTCAAAGTTGCAAATTTGGACAGACAGATAGGACCACAAAAGTATTGGCACATTTATGAATAACCGTTAAGTTGAAGTAAAATGGAAATAACATAAACAATTTCTGCTTAGGGTAAAAAGAAAACGGGAATACAACTTTTCTTATACATAAAGCATTCTGCTAAAGGTGAGGTACATCCCTTCCTTCAGGAGAAAAGAGCCCCTTGTAATGAGGTGTTCACTTTGCCGGGATTACTTTGATCTAGTGTCTCCTATATATGGGAGCACAACTAGAAGGACTGGACAATCAAACTCATTTTGGATTTAGGGTATCTTTTCATGTCCTCTAGCGCCAGTATATGTCAGTATTCTAATTACTGGCCAAAATCCAGAAGAGAAGGTCCTATCTTCTCGCTGTACTTTTTAATCACATTCCAATTTATTCCTCCTATGCTGTGAATGAGTCAAAAAGGGATATATTTTGCTTCCATAGTTTGTTCAACTATCTTATATTAATTCACTGCAGAATATAGATAATTGATTTTCCCAGCATAATAATTGCTGCCAACAATCAATTCACTGCATGTAACTCATTCCAAAGGAAGGTTATACTTTCTAAGGTTACACATTAAGAGAAGACACCTGAGAGACTACATGAATCTAATTAGAGTGACATGGTAATAAGTGGCTCATAATACCTACTGGTATTTCTTAATATTGTCAAATATTAATGAAGGTTTTTGACTTTTTGTTTTTGCCCTTTCAGAAAAACAAGTATCACCAGTGTGTGTCTTACATTCTCGGGTAGAAATAAATAAATTTCTCACAAATAAATAACGTTCTCACGAAATCAAGGGTAAAATATTTTTAGTAGCTTTCTAGGAAGATCTTATTTCCAATAGTGTATCCAATTTATCTCAGAATCAGGAATTCCTTGACAAATTTCAAGTTTTTAATACACACTGATTTGAGAAAGATGGTTCCCTTTCATTGACTCATATGCCTGCCACATTGACATATGGGTTTCTAAGAAATCACCCATACAAAGGAATTATGCAACAAACCAATGTAAATCTTCCCAATGGAAATGCTTCTTAACGGTTGAAAAGGGCCTAGAATTATCTCCAACATATTATTAACCAAAATCATACTCGACAGCAAAAAGCAAAATTTATTCATCCAAAGGACTTAGAGAATTCCATTTGTATTGTACATATGATTATAAATTGTGGAAATGTTTCAGGTGCTGTTAAAAAATTTCAAGGGACAGAAAATTGCTCTGTATTAAAAAATAGGACATGGACAATGATGAATTACCTGTCTTGTTGATTAAAATGACATGCACTGAGACTGAATTAGCAAACCTAAGATACACTATGAAAGGAAGTATTCTAGTGGTAAAACTCATGAATTTTCATCCAGTTGTATATCACCTGTGTAATTGCAAGCAAATAATCAAGCAACAAGTGTATTTGAAAGGAATAAGGAGAAATCTCAAAATTGTAACAGTAGGACTGAAGTCTACAAAGTATATTAATCTTTAGCTTTAATTTCTTTGTTATAGACCACCATTCAAGGGACTTCATTCCTGACAAGTGTTCATCAAATTTGTGAAAATGTTTTCTAACTGGTAGATATCTGTACTAAATAGTTCAAAATTTTCCAACTTTTCCAGGTCTCAAACACGTAAATGCCTGTTTGAACTCATATAAAGTAAGACAATAATTTTTAGATTTTCCTGTATTTTTACTTGAACTATGGCTCAAGGCATCTATAGGTAATTACATGTAACAGGCCATTAACTATAACGTGAGGGAACATTGGGCAATACTGAGAATCATCGCTTCAGATAGTAACTGTTTCAAATAGTAGTAAATTGCAGCAGTAATTTTGTTGTGGGCATGAAACAAGTGTACAACCCCCTAGAAATATCATTGTTAGACCTAAATAAAAGTGGGAGTAATGGTAGTAAATTTGAAGACGGACACATTGGAAATGGCTACATTCTCAATTCCAGGTACATAACATTTTTGATTATGTGATATGTTGGACAATACTTGGTTTTTTGAAAAATATGTAGGGACTACCTCATGGGACTTCAGTTAAATTTTTCGTTGAAAGTATTTGCTAGTTTTACTTGAGCAAGTAGTAATAATTTTGATAGTAATATATTTGTCTTTTCCAAATGCGTGTGCAGCAAAGGCTGAATTTGTTTCTTGAAAGAGGATGTTAATTTTTCTAAAGCTCTTGCTATGTTAAATTTTGAAATCCATTGTATTGATAATTTTTGTTAGGGTTCCTTAAAACCACACATGAAATTGTCCTCATCACCTACTAATATCTCATTACTGGGTCTGCGGTAGAACTACCCTTATCATATCAAGCAGTTACTCTTTTGTTTCTCAGTGCTCTGTTTTTAACTCCTCAAGAAGAAGTATAGTTTCACTGCAGATACCCTAATTATGAGAAAAATTGAATATAATATCTACACAATATACCTTTTGGTTCTTGAATACACTATTTAAAATAGTAAATGGAAAACATATTGTTTAAGGAACACCACATTTTTGGCCACCCAAAGAAGGATTTTGTTCGCTTAGGTACCAAAGTGAATTCAAAATTTTAAAGTATATAGAAATAGGTCCCCATATTCTTTGATATTTATACTGTCTTAATCAAACAAAAAATCCTGGAAAATTGTTTCTCTATAGAAGTGTGAGAACAAACAAGAGAGAAATGAAAATTGGATTTCTATACTTTTGGCTTTGTAAGTGGAAACTCCCTAAGGATAAGAACAGAGAAGAGTTGATTTACTGCAAAACTGAGACATTCCAAAATAAAAAAAAAATTTTTATCTAAATAACCATT
The DNA here is from genome assembly GCF_023159225.1 of Perognathus longimembris pacificus. Lineage (NCBI taxonomy): Eukaryota > Metazoa > Chordata > Mammalia > Rodentia > Heteromyidae > Perognathus > Perognathus longimembris. The sequence goes on from NW_025956936.1 coordinate 42,333, forward strand.
TAGGTAATGGCGTAATCAATCAGGATTCATTGTGTCATGATTCCTTGATACTAGGAGAAAATAAGAGAGTGTCACTGAGGGAGAGACACCGCTATTGGGTGAACGACTTGGCTAAATGACTGCACTCTAATTTTGCCTTTAACCCGGCTGAACTGTTTGCTGTATGCTTGTGGGTGATTTCTTATATCTGAAACATGGCTGTGGAATATTTTCTAAAGCATTTGAATTGCATTATATTTCAAAATAGAACTGTCTGTATTTCCATATCGCATAAAGTTTTAACAGTTCATATCTTAAGAAATTTCAGCCTATGTTCTTTGCCTTTATTACTCCTTGTTCAAAAAGTGAAATATTTTCTGTCTAAAGCTTTATAATGTTTGAGGTACTTCCGTTGATTTCCGAAGTAATATCATGATTCTAGGTGATAAATCCCAATGAATTTATTAAACATACACTTGATTTGAAATTCTTCTCATTTACAAATATATATCCTTAATTTTGGCTTATCTATTCTACAGAAGATGTAAAACTATGACGTTAGTATAGAATAAAGTTTTGCAAAAATGGCAAAGGACAAATTAGAACTGAAGGCTAAACTATTCCCTTTTATGCCTCCATTTCCTCCTCTGTTCTCAGCCCAAGTTATACCAGGGCCTGTGCCATTGGTTCAAATTATTATGTCACAAAAATTAGAGAAGAGTTCAAGTTTTATTGAGTCTGGCTCTCTTCACTTATATTTATTCCAAGTCCTTCCAGTTCCTTATGAATGGGGCAATGTCATTCTTTCTAATCGAGGTATACAATTCCATTGGGTATGTATTCCACATTTTACTGATCCATTTGTCTACTAAGGAGCATCTGGGATTGTTCCATTTTGTGCTGCGATGAGAAGAAAAGTTTTTTTTTTTTAATTCTTTGTTTATTGTATCAAATACATTATTCTCATGGAATAAATATATGATTCTTGATTGAATTATGGTGGATATTTGTACTGAGCAATGCTAGAACTTTAAAAACTCTACTTGTGACTTTAGGTTTCTGGTGATTTGTTGGAAAATTCATGGATGCAAAAACGCCCTCCTTGTCTTCAACGACTTGTAAGTTTGTAAATTTTTCCTGGGATTTTGAATGTGGAGTACCTGCATCCACTTCTTTTGCATGGCTGTTAAACACAATGAAGATATTTTGGAGCTCTGGTAACAACAGACGTGCAGAGAACCGCCTAATTCAGTGGCAATTATATATGTTTGAATATTACAAGGTAGGTTGGATTGGTGAAAGATATATTAACTATGAAGTGAAAAGGGAGATGATATTAAAATAGTAACATGCTGAAATACTTGGAATATTCTAATTAATATGAATTACTCTGACTTCAACCATGCCAGGGAAGTCATTATTTTCGATTTCCTTGTGCAAAATTCTATTTGATGAACAGAGTTTGGTACCTACACATCTAGGGAAACATAAACCCAAAGATCCTGAAAGGTAGAAATTTCCGGATCTAATATTTTAGAAGGGAAAATCTTATGTAGAAAGATTGTGAGCTACGTGGCTACCTGATGCAGTGTATTATTTATTTCTAAAGAAATGGGACAAAATATTACATGAAATATAAGCAGTTTAATCATTTTTCCCTTCAAAGGAGTTGGTCCTACTATAGAGTGCTTGATAGAGTCAATGTAGAAATTCCCTTTTTTCCCTTAAGTTGTCATTTGTGTGACCTTCAGAATGACCAACATAAAATGTACATCTCATTCAAATTTCTGACCTCAGGGTGTGGGGGTAGATAAAATATGGATGATTCAATCAATGTTTTCCTGTCAACGAATAATTGAATATTTCAAAAATATGCCTCAAGATTTACTCCATCTGGAAGCAGAAATTGTGGGGACAATGACACCCTTGCAATGTTGTACAGAATCAATATTTTGATCATACCGCACACAGATACCTAACCAAACCCAATTTCAGGAAATACTGGGTAAAGAATATCTTGAGTTCTATTGAGCACAATTTATAACCCTTCAGAATCCAGTACTGAAGTATCAAACTACATGGAATTTCATGCAGCATATATGTTGCACATTTATCTGATTCTGTACTAATAATTATAACAACTTGTGGCCCTATTTGTTTTTGATGGAAAGGGAATGGGATACTGCTTTTTGAATATATACAAGCTTTTGAGTTGACATATAAACAGATTTTGATTATATTACAATAATATTGAAGATAGCAGTCTACATATGGAAGTCCTATTGGAGTTTTCTAACAACTTTATACAATGCAGTCTTACTGAAGACAAAATTTTGTTTAGCATGCATCATTTTTGGTGGAAACATATACATCCCTATGAAATGGCTGTAAGATATAAAATCTCATAATGTTTTAATTTACACTACAGCAATAATATGAACATTGAAATAAAATATTTACTCTTAATAGATAAACTTGGGAAAACACCAGTATGAATGTGAACATATAACACAGCATGTATAGGGCTGGGATTATGGCCTAGTGGCAAGAGTGCTTGCCTTGAATACATGAATCCCTGGGTTGGATTCCCCAGCACCACATATATAGAAAATTTCTGAAAATGGCACTGGGGCTCAAGTGCAGAGTGGTAGCTAGCATTGAGCAAAAAAATAAGCCAGGTACAGTGCTCAGGCCCTGCGTCCAATCCACAAGATTGGCAAGTAAATAAATAAATAAATGCATACATAAAATAAAATGAATAAAATAAAAATAATAAAAAAGCAGATATATATATATATAAATATATATATATATATATATATATATATATATATATATATATATAACAACAGCTCTTGGCACTGACAGTAAAATATTAAAGAAAACCTGAATTGAGTTAATGTGAGCAACAGAAATATAATTGCTTATTTTTGCCTCACAATATGTGAAGGAAACTTATCAAGTGACCGGCAATGAAAACCGAATTCACTCAAATAAAAGAGTTCTCGATTAAGAGTTATTGGAAAGAAAAGCCTTCTTATTTTATTCATCCATTATTCTTGTGTACTTAAAGTAAGAACTCCAATAAATCAGCATTTATATCTATGCAGGAAAATATTTCACAATCATTTCATATTTCTGAATGTTTAACTATTTTCGCAAACCTTTGTACCTAAATTATTATGGCAGCTTTTCTTCAGTGGTGACCATTCATGAAACATATTATTTTTACAAAAGCATCAGGGAAAGTATGCTCAGTGGTGATTATGTGGTTCATAGTAAATCACAGAACTGGGACTATGCTCTCCATTTTCTAGTGTGATTCATGTACATTTCTCCCTTATTAGCTGTGTATGTCTTGTTCATGTCTTTGAACTTGATTTCAAATATGTGTCTTATAAATTGATTTTGCTATTCTAAAAGAGAAAACAGAAGAAGTTGTTTACCACCAGCCCTGTTTGACCAAGGACATTTGTGTCTCGATTATCAGTAGGTTTGAAAAAAAAAGATTTAATCAAATCATATGCCATACATTATTATCTGAAATTTATATGAATATTCACATTATTCTGTATCACTAATGTGGAAATGTTGCAATTGTTTCAAAACTTCGATGTTGTATACCAAATTTGGCACATTATCTCTATCTAATGGATCAGAATTAGAAAGAGAGCCTCAAAATTCTCCAGAATCAACTGCTAATATTTACTTCCAGTTATGGTGCTTTTTCTAGGGTAATAGGAGTTTAAGTTACTCGGAAAGCACAATTTCATTGTACCAATAATGAATACAAAGGATAGATGAAGAGATTTTTAACAAGGAATCAATGAAATGTTGAGGGAGTATTGAGGTGAGAGAAAAATGGGCATAAATTTCTTCTCACAGCTCTTATTTCCTTGATCATTTTTCTGCCTCTTTCCTTCACATTTTCCTCTTGCACAATCCAACTTCCTATTTCATTATTTTTTCTAAAACAAAAAAAATTATATCCTTAATGTCTATTGTCAATCTTGTCTCCATTGCTTCTAGTCTCTAGTATTACTAACTGTAAACAATTCCTGGAAGATTGGGTAATATATAGATATCCATCTGAATTTATGTACATAAACATTAGTGTTTTTGCATCACTTTTGGATACCTTTCTCTCAAGCATGTCCCTTGTCTCCCCGTTAATTGGTACCCGAGTCCTTCTTTCTTTATCAGGTCTGTGTTACTTACTTCTAACATACACATATCAGCCAGCCAATGCTCCATTCTATGTTCCAGGCTTGTGTCCCAATAATACCTTTTTACAAATGTTTTCTAATCGTTGTGTAGGAGTCCCTTGTATACAGATACCATTTGCTTGGATCCAATCATCTATAGTGGGACATTGGCTTTGTTTCCATTTCTTGGCTCTTTTGAAGTGTGCAACATAAACGTGGATGTGCAGGTTTTCTCGTCATATCCTGGATCCTGTTGCTCAGAATGGGACATGTGCTATGCCTTGGGTGTTCTTTTCAAGATACTCCATACTCTTTTCAAGAGTGGTTTTAGTAGTTTGCATTCCCAACAACAGTTCAGTACATTTTCTCTTTCAGGGAATCACCTCCAGCACTTGTTACTTGAGTTCAGAATATATCTCATTCTGACTTGGGGAAGATGTTATTTCAGTGTTGTTTTCATTTACCTATAATTTATTTCCAATGATGGTTGTTATGTTTTTGTGTTTAATTACTATTTTTACTTCTCTTCTGTGAAGTCTGTTTTCAGACCCATGGTGAACTTCATGATTGATTTGTTGGATTTAGGAGGGATTAGTTTCTTGGGTCACCTGTATGTGAGACACATTAACCTGTTATAATATTTGTCTGTTACATTGCTGTTCGGCTGTCTGTCTGGTTTTGTGACCTTGTCCTTAGTTGTGCAGAACACTTTTATTTTAAAGTACTCCCAATTTCCAATCTTTCATCAATCTGTTTGTGTTGCCTCAGACTCTGTTCAGGAAGTTCCTCCCTAGGCCTAGAAGACCTGATGTCTCTACTATTCTGTTCTATTATTGTTACTAGGATTCACATTTGATGTTGAGATGTTAATCCATTTTGAGTTGACATCGGTGCTGGTATTATGTTAGGAGACGCTTTGATTTTTTTTTTCCTTTGGTGGTCCTTTTTTCTCATCTCCAATAATTGAAGATGCTACTTTTTTTCCATTGTATGTCTCTCATTCCTTTGCCAAATATCAGCTGACTGCAGTCTCTGGTTTCTTTGAAGGTGTTCTGGCATATTGTATTCAGCATACATTTCTTTTTTTGGCAATAGAAGGTTGTATTTTTTAAATAATGCTTTTGTTATAGAGCTTGAAATGAGGCATTTTGATACCTCTGGTGTCTGCTTCTTTTTTTTTCAAAAATTTTATTATCAAACTGATATAGAGAGAAGTTACAGGTTCATAGGTTAGGCATTGTATACATTTCTTGTACTGTTTGTTACCCTGTCCCTCATACCCTTCTCCCTCCTCCCCCTTTGACTTGCCCCCCGCTGAGGTGTTCAGTTCACTTTCAGTAAATTGTTTTGCAAGTATTGCTTTTGTAGTTGTTTGTCTTTTTTTTTAACCTGTGTCTCTCGATTTTGTTTTCCCTTTCTATTTACTACTTCTAATAACAGTATACACACTTTCCAAAATACTCAGATAAAATTACAGACATAGTGTAGGTATAACCACTGGAAGTAATACAAGAACATCATCGATAATAGAAGCTACAGATACAGATGGGACGTTGAAAGTAGATACAACTGTGTTATAACAATTATTCCATACATGGAGTTCATTTCACTTAGCATCATCTTATGACTTCATAAGGGTATAGCTATTGGGCTCTTGTGATGCTCTGCTATGACTTGCCTAAACCTGTACTAATTATTCCCAATAAGGGAGACAATAAAATCCTTGTTTCTTTGGGTCTTGCACACTTCACATAGTATAATTTTTTCCTAGTCCTTCCATTTCCTTACAAATGGGGCAATGCCATTCTTTCTGATAGAGGCATAAATTCCATTGTGAATATGTACCACATTTTCCTGATCCATTCGTCTACTAAGGGGCATCAGGGTTTGATCCAGATTCTAGTTAAGACAAATTGTGCTGCGATGTACATTGTTGTGCTGGTGGAATTACTGTGATTTTGTTTGTGGTCTCTTTGCCTTCAATTACTTTTGCTATTCTAGATCTTCCTATTTCATACGAATTTTTGGATTGCTTTTCCTATTTCATTGAAGAATATAGTTAGATTTTCATGGGGTTTGAGGTGAATTTCTATAACATATTTAGCAATATGGAAAGTTTACAATATTAGTTCTCCTTATCAATGTACATATCCTTTGGAATACCCCAAGGACACTTTAAGATTGAAGCACATGTTTGTTTGTTGATCTTTTTAACTAAGTTACCAGTACTGAGGAATTGACTCATTTGCTGCCCCAGCTAGTAAGTCATTGCATTTGAATATAACCTATTATATGTTCCATAGACCTATTTTTCAACCAATGGTCAATGGGAAATGTTGCTAACCTCTTAGATAAATGGATGGAAATGCCTTGAAAGATTGGGATTTTACAGCCCAAGAGGTAGTCTCAACATATTGATGTCTGAAAATATGAGAAGAAGCCATTCCCATTTTATGTTTTGAACCCAAAAATGTCAGAAGACCAAAAACTCCTTTCTCCACTACGGTATGTAGTAGCTTAGGCACTGACAAAAATTAAAGGAACCAGTGTGAGTGCCGGGATAGAGATAACATTAGCAGGCACTGAAGCCATGATGATTATTTCTCAATTAGAGTCCTGATCTATCACTCCTGTAATAATACTTAAGCCCCCCAGAACAGAGCAGCTGCAACCTAACAATAAGCCACCAGATTCCCTTGGAAGGGGGCCAAGGACTCCTATAGGGAGGGCCTGGAATCCCATTCCAGAAGTCAGTACTGTGTAGGTAGAGGAACGGAAATCCAGTCCTGCACTTCCTGTTGTTGCTCAGAGGAGACTTGAAACTGATTGTTGCTTCAGGTTGTTGTGGGATAGGCTTGAGTTTGGGGGAAGGAAGGAGCTGCCCCAATATTTTTCTGTGGGGCCAGGGGCTGGCTCCTCTGCCAGTTTACTGAAATCTGGTGGTCACAGTCATTCAAAGTAGATCTGCAATTTGTAATACAATGCTTCCCGTTTTTACAACAGGGAGAAATTTCAGTCATAGCTCTCCTTTTCTGATTAGGGCAGTGAGCCATTAAGTGGTCCATTTGTGTGCAGGAAAAACAGATGCCGCGAATCCCAGCAGTACATAGATCTCCCCATCGCCTTCTCCCCATACAGAGCATGTGTAAGAACTCTGTCACAGTCTGCCTTTGGACCACTACAGCCAGCGTGCGGCCCGGAACATAGGATGGCCCAATGTCTGCACAAAGCCAAATATAGTCATTTATTCCTCCTTTGTTCTTAGAAGGCCTGATGGCTGCTTGGCAATTTGGGCATAAAGTTTTAGTATTTAGTATTTAGTATGTTTCAAGAAAGACTTGAGTGTGCTGGGAATATGGCATAGTGGCAAGAGTGCTTGCCTCATATACATGAATCCCTAGGTTATATTCCCCAGCACCACATATATAGAAAATGGCCAGAAATGGCGCTGTTTGCTCAATTAGCAGAGTGATAGCCTAGAGCAAAGAGAAGCCAGGGACAGAGTTCAGGCCCTGAGTTGAAGACCCCGGATTGGCCATTGAATAAATAAATAAATAGAATGACTTGAGTAAACGGCACTGTAGGGCCATATTGAACACAAGCATTCTTTAGATCTCTTATTTGTTTAAATGTCAAAGCCTGATGAACTCTTTTGTTATCTTTATCCTGCCTGTCAGGGAATGAATGAAAACCAGAAATGTCCTCCCTTCTTGAGCAGCCTGAGCCAAGGAAGAGTGCCACTCTTATGGGTTGGAGGGCTAGCCGCCTTTAACAGCACAGGCTGAGATGGTACTAGCTGTGAGACCCTATAAGGCGGAGTTTGTGGTGGGAAAGGATCAAAGTCCGCCAGGATGCTGGCCAGGGCCCAAAATTCTCTACCTTTACAGGAGTTTGCTGGTTTGGATGATGTTGTGACAATAGGGCTATAATAGATTCCAAAATTTTCTCCACATGGGTCAATCTGTCTTTAGTAGGCTCATTACATAAGTTTTACTCAGTGTCTGAGCCATCTGAGTCTTCCTTAATATCTACCCCAGTGGGTTGAGATCTTTCTTGCTTTTCACAACTCTTCCCAAACAGCTGCATAAGCTTGGGGGTTGGTTGATTTTCATCAAGTCCATGTTCAGTTTCTCTGATCAACTGATTGAATCTAATCTGTTCATGTCTAAAATGGCATTATTTCTAACGGATTTAGATTAGGACCATAACCTACTTCATGCCACACTACTTCCTCTTTTTTCTTGTTTATTTTATTTTTTCCTTTATTGTCAGAGTGATGTACCAAAGGAATAGAGGTTCATATGTAAGTCAGTAAGTACATTTCTAGTTCGTCATGTTATCTCCTCTGTTACACCCCACTTCCAACTCCCTTGTCTCGTGCCCCTGATAAGTTGTATAATTGGTTAACACAAATTTTTTGTAAACTGTGCATTTGGAGACATTTGTATTTTTATCCTTTTGCCCTTGATTTCAGCATAACCTGTCCCTTTACTAGTGTTTAAACAGAAATAAAATTATTGACTCTTTTCTTCCACTAATTTGTGGGGTAACTGTGTATACAAGTTTGTATGACCGAGAGGAATTTGGACAAGCTAATATTTATTGAATGGTTCCAGTAATATAATTTATTATGTACGTCCCAACAATAACACTGCAAGGGGATCAGCAGTACCCAAGATGTGAACAATTATGTTTGGAGACTATTTAAACCAATCAAGTAACCCTTCCCTTGAGACTTCCTTTTTCATTTTAGCTCAATATTTTTCAACCATGAACTATCTATTACAATCTCCAAATGGTTTTCATAAAATCAACAACTTTTCCCACTATATATATAGGTCCTTTTGTAAAGGAAGAAGAGATTCAGGCCACTTCTGTACCTTGGGATGATTTTAAGTATGGTGCCTTCATAGCTCTCTAGCAGTTGTTGAGAAAGAAATTTTTAGGAGCCCAAACTAAATGTCTACAACAGAAGACAATCATCTCCTTTGAAGTATCCATTTAGTAGTGCCTTAATTCCAACATCATTGGATCAAACAAAACCCGTGCCTAGTCATACTGTTACATAGATTTTACTTTGCAATACTCAAGATGGAGTGAAGGAGAGGGTTCTTATGTCATCCCCATTAAACCAGTTCACTTCAGGAAAAATTAACACCAGAAATCCTAATGCGGTTTTGCTTTTAAACATAAAAGAGGAGATACAGCTTCTCCCCCCATTTGTACATGTAAACCACATATGGTTCCATCCTTGATAATGGACTCAAAGAGAATCACTTGGTGCAATTTTTACTATTGCAAAATGCAAATGGGGAGGGCTGGAGGGAAACGCAGATGACATTAAATGAGTCACAGTTGTCATTTCCTTATCCCAACATTGGTGTAAACCCTATTGGGTGTCCATTACCCACCATACAAGACAAAGAAATAGAGTTCCATGTAAATTTTAATTGATGTGCCTGTCTTGTGGTTCCCTGCACTGGTCGAGAATATTTTACATACCCACTATTGGAAGAAAAAAATATGTGTGCCTTTTTTGTAACTTGGTATGCATTGAATTTTACAATATATAAATTCACTTTGTGTTGTATTTCTTCTGTCCCTGACTTTTAGTAGTCACAGACATATTTCCTACCCTTTCATATAAATGACCAACTTTACCGACCTTGAGACATTTCATATAAATCATTTCCCTTAAAAAAGAGAAGAGAAAATTCTTACTAAAATCACTTTATTTTAGGCTAGGTTGGGGAATTTAGGGAACATCCCTCAAGACTGTGATGGAGACCACATGACCCAGAGTTTTCCCAGGGTCAACTTTTGCATAAGTCTTTTGACAAATAATCTCGTGGTGTATGGTTTTTGTTTCATGCACTGACCTAAGCAGGTCAGTGAGTACTAGGTTGGTGACATGGTGACTTGGACACAAGTTTGCACCCCTGCTTGGAAAAAGTGGCTAGATGTCATCCCTTCTTTTGGGACCTGGTGGGTCAGGTTTTGTCTCGGTAGGCATTCTGTCATTACACTTGTCTCTTGGTTTTGTAGTTTCTTACTGTCTATTAGATGGACTTTGATTGTTTCTTCTCTTCCTAATATCAACAAGTCATATGTGTTCCTTGAAGGCACTGCCAGAAGGCCTCATCAGGGTGTCATCTGGAGCATAGAAATATCCAGAGTGGAGCATCCCCAGGAGATGATACAGGGCACAGTGATCTTTCGGTCACTCTGGCAGTCAACTTGTCAATGCCAGTCTTGCATTCCGTAGAAGAATATTGTTGAGCCTTACTTAGAAATTCACTTAGAAATCTCATGACCCTGTGCAGTGGATGAATAATATTTTCTATAGTACAAACTGAGTTTCATTTTTCCCTATTGGAAGTGACACTACAGCTTTTTATGTCAAGCAAATGATACTGAAAATCTGATATCAATGTTCTAAGTAGTGTCCAAGTAAAACACAGCTTTATAAATGTACGTGTATTTTTATGAATTTCCTTGCTTCCCATGAATTATCATTTCTTTTTCATCTTACCTCTTACTACTTTCATGTTTCCTTACTGCTATGTCCCACCCAGTCTCCCTTCCTCTCATCCTTCCTTCCTTTCTGCTTTCATTCCTTCCTGGTTTCTTTTCTTCCCTCCTTATCTCTGTTCATCACTCTCTCCTTCCCCAGGATTCCATTTGGATCCTTCTCTCTCCTTACTTCCACCTTTAACTCCATCCCACACACTTTGATACAAACCACAATCCATCTGTCTCTGCCTCCTTCCCTGCCTGCATTCCTTCCCTCCTTGATACCTTCCCTCCTGTATTCCTTCCAGTCTATTTGTCTTCCTGTGCTTCATCACTCCATCCCTTTTTTTTATATCATTCATTGCTTCTCTCTCCTTTCTCTCCTTCCACAACTTTCCTTCTTATTTGGTACCTTCTTTAGCTCTGGATTTAGGGTATATTACCTCTTATCTTTTTTTAATCTTTTTTTCATCATCATTATGAACACTATGGCTACTTGCTCCTACTATTCTGTTGTAGAGTATGCTGTTGCCATGTAGCAAAAAGGACATACTCATGTCTAATATGCTTTGGCCGTTGTGCACTTCCTGTTTAATATTGGTTACCCAAGACGACCAGGATGAGGACAACTTGATCATCATTGTGCAACACATGCATGCAAGTAGATGCCAGTTATATGAATATTGGAGCTAGAAGTAAACAAGTCTCCTTGAGGGGAATGGATAGAAATGGGAAAATGAACAATTGTTCACCCATGTTTGCCTAAGTTTCATATCCTTTGCAATACGTCTTGGTCAGTTTCAAATTGGAGCACATGTTGTTTGTTGATCTCCTTCCCTAAGGTAGGTGTGACTGGAGTAATTGGATCATTTGTCGCCCCGGGTAGTGAGTCATTTCCATTTGAATATAACCCATTATTTATGCTATAGTCCTTAATTTGAACTAGTGGCAATGATGCTAACCTCTTAGATAAATGGATGGAAATGCCTTGAGAAGTTTGGGTTTTTACAGCCCAAGAGGTAGTCTCAACATATTGATGTATGAAAACATGAGATGAAGCGCATCCCACTATTGAAATAAAGCAAAATTTTAGTTTTATCCGCTATTGGCCAATACGAAACAATACAGAGCTGAATGACCCTTCATTGCTTGAATAATGCTGGGGAGGGTCTCTATTCATTACACCAATACACATCGAAATTAATTTTACTCCTAAATCTGGCATAGGCTTGGAATATTACTCTCTTATTGTTCATTGTAAACTGGTGGTATTTGATGATGGAATTTTGAAAATGCTGGGGCAGATGTTTCGCGTGTGGTGGAATTTGAGCACAGTTGATTGGATGCTGTCAGTAGCATGCTTGAATGGGGCGATTCATAGGCCATAGAATAAGAATATCCAATTGGAATAGCAGAAGTTGGCATCATCTCTCCTTTCTCTCCTTCCACAACTTTCCTTCTTACTTGGTACCTTCCTTAGCTCCGGATTTATGGTATATTACATCTTATGTTTTAATCTTTTTTATCATCATTATAAACACTGTGGCTACTTGCTACTGCTATTCTGTTGTAGAGTACACTGTTGCCATGTCTGCCATCTTTCTTGTGTTCCTTCTGCCCATTTGGATTGGGAATGCCAGTCTACCAGCACCTCTGAGCACCGTTTAAGACCCAAAGCAGCCCTTACCAAGCACTCTTGTGTAAATCTTACAAGTTCACAATTTTATACAGATACCTTGTATACCTGTTTATAAAATTAGATTTGGTGTTCCTAAAGATTACAATTTCAATATAACAACCGATCCTGGGCCCTGTATTCAGAAGTTACTTATTTACTGTTACCCCTACAAGCAATTCTTGTTCTTATATTATGTTCTTTTAGGACTGGCATTCTCTATGAATCCCTTTGTTTCACTGGGATTAAGCAGGGATAACCTCTATCTAATAATGAGGAGTCAATGTAACCTGTAGGTCCAGGCAGTATGTCAGGTGGTAAGCTAGAGGTAGTAAAGAGAATAGAGTAAAACATATTAGGCAGGGGACGTGATTTTTGTTTAGTTTCAGTGACCTGGAAATGTGAAGAGTAGAATCAGTAGAAAGAACAAGGGTAAAATGATAGATAATGGAGAGTTAGCAGAAAGAGTGGAGGTGTTATTCACAGGAAAATAATTTTTAAAGAAATAGAATGCAAAGAGAGAAATAAAGTAAAAATAATGGAAGACAAATAAAAAACAGAGAAAAATTATTTTAAAAAGAAAAAAAAATGGACAAAAAAACAGAAAAACGAACAACCAAAATAATACCAACAAAAAAACTTGATAAAACAAACAGGTAAAATGGAAAACAAAAACATCAACGATGTTTCAGAAGTGCAAAAATTTAAAAAAAACAACTTTTTTTTAAAGTTTAAAAATATTTGAGAAGAAAAAATGATGGAGTCCTGCTTGTTTGGGTAGTCTTTCCCCAGTCTCTGGTTTCCTTGTGATGTTCTGCAGTGTATATTCCTGATTGGCTGGTTTGACTTGAATTCAGTTAGGAGGGGGTGTATCTGTTCTGACCCTTCTCTCCTGTTGGTGCAATCCTGGCTCTCTGTGGTTCACACAGCTTGCAGGTAGGCCTTGGGCGTCCTCTGTAGATGGGGATGTGAGCAGTTTGGGGAACCATGGCTCCTCTGTCTGCTGTGGGGCTGGGGCCTTTAACGCCTGGCTTTGAATAGGTTGTGGACTCAGCAGGACAGGGCGCCTCTGGCCTGGTTTACCCGGCTGAGCGTTGCTTGCCTTGGGAAGGTTCCTCCCTCCTGGGTCGGGCAGCCACCTGATAGACCTGGCTATGGAATTCAGCTCTGATTCAGCTCTGGGAATTGGGCATCCTCTGTGACAGGACCATATATTTGTCTCAGGAACTGTTTGTTCCCCCATCTGGTGTTTCCGTGCCGCTGGTAGGTACTTGCTGCTTTTGCTTTAAATATAGAAATTCTGGCAGGCAGGGCGGGGCACCTCTGGCTAAGCCATGGCCCAGGACACACCTCCCGCCTGGCATGGGGCATTCCTTTGGGCAGAGCTGGCTCTCACTGGTCAGTCCCACTTGCCCTTTTCAAAAATGGCTCCTTTGACCTCGCTTTCCCCAGGACCGCTTTAGGTTCAATCTGGTGTGACCCTTTGCCACTGTCAAAGATGGAGCATTTCTATGGCTTTGGGAAAAAGGGCTGCCTTCCCGAAGCTGCTCTGTGGGCACAAGTGAGAATATTTTCATGGGGTACTCATGCTTTCTCTGGGATTTCAGGTCATCTGTGCTCAGCCGCCATCTGGAGGATGGTCTACACTGTGTGCTTCAGTGGTGTGGAGGGCTAGGCACTGTGACAGGCACTGTGCCCATGCCGTTACTGGAGCGGTGGCGGGATGCAGCCCGGACCTCAAATCTGTGTTTTTAGACAAGCAAAGTCGATTTTTCCTTCCTGGCCAGAATCCCTATACTGTGAGAACTTACTCTGGCTTTCTTTCTGGGAGTAAAAGTTTCAATGGGGTTAGAAAACTGTGATATCGGAGGGAGCTCAGCTAGGGCTCTGCTGCTCCTCCAAAATCTTCCCTGAAGTCCCCGTGTCTGTTCTATGCTGAGACAAAAGTCACCACATTATTGTAAGGAAAGAGTTTTTCATAGCAATTGAGTTTAAAAATTTTATTTATTTTTTGCATTTGTGGGGAACTTCTTTAAAATTTTTATTGTCAAACAGATGTACACAGAGTTTACAGTTTCATGTGTAAGGCATTGGATACTCTTCTTGTACTGTTTGTTACCTCATCCCTCATTCTCCCCTCCCCCTCTCCCTTTTTCTCTCCCCCCATAAGTTGTCCAGTTGATTTACACCAAACAGTTTTACAAGTATTACATTTGTAGTTTTTCTTCTTTTTGTCCCGTGTCCCTCAAGTTTGGTATTCCCTATCACTTTCCTAGTTCTAATAACAGTATACAAAGTTTCCAATGTACTCAGATAAGCTACAGTATAGTTCATGTACAACCACAGGAAGGGGATACAAGAGGATCATCAACAATAGAAGCTACAGTTTCACATGGCATGTTGAAATTTATTCCAAAAGTGATATAACATTCATTTCCAGAACATAGCGTTCATTTCACTTAGCAACATATTATGTGTTCATAATGTATAGCTATTGGGCTCTTGTGATCCTTTCCTGTTACTAGCCTAAATCTGTGCTAATTATTCCCTATGAGGGAGACCATAGAGTACATGCATCTTTGGGTCTGGCTCACATTACTTAGTATAATTTTTTCCAATATCATTGGAAGATATTTTTTTTAAATTTGTTTTTGGCCATTCCTGGCCTTGGATCAGGGCCTGAGCACCATCTCTGGCTTCTTCCCGCTCAAGGCTAGCACTCTGCCACCTGAGCCACAGCGCCCCTTCTGGCCATTTTCTATATATGTGGTGCTGGGAATAGAACAGAGAGCTTCATGTGTAGAAGGCAAGCACTCTTGCCACTAGGTCATATTCCCAGCCCGGAATATATATTTTTAAAATAAGAATTAGTGAAAAAATTCAAATTCTATGAATATTATACTTTCCCCTTACCTGTTCAAATCCTTATTAATTGTATTTTGCATCAAATTGTTGCCATGCGTTCACAGTGATGTAAAATGATAATGAAATTATGTAATAAAATTTTCTCCCAGAAAGTACTCAGTCATCTGGATAGACTGAATCTCTCTAACCCAAATTTATGTCATATTTACATCAAATGAAATCAACAAAATTTAATTGATGTCACATTTCCTGTCACATATTTTTCAGGTGAGACTTGTCTAATATGGTGAATTTTGGCAGATTTATTCAGGACTATTTGAGCTACATAATAAAGCATGAAAATTTACAAATTAATTAAAATTTCCTAGACCACGTGGCACATATATGTAATCACATGCATCAGAGTTAGTTGGTAAATGACATTCTTCAGGAATTACCTCAATATTCTTCCAAGAAAATTTAAAACTCCCGGTGGTTTCATTTCAAATATACTAAAAAAAATTGTTAGATACAGAACAGGACCTTTCTGAATGTTGGGATTTACCATCGTATATTGAAATAAGTATTAATTGGTTGTAGTTACTTTTTTCCAAATGTGTCCTGTATGAACCAAAAGAAACGGTATAAAAGTGAATGCTTCATAGCATAATGGTAAGGACATGAGGGGTTTTACAAGTCCAGATGACTAGAGAGGATTTTCTTCCTTAAATCTGAGGGGCTGAGGCATTACAATAGTTCTAAGCTTATTCCAAAAGAATATCTGAAAAAAGCCACATGGGACTGAGGAATTAGAGTATCTGTGGTTTTATTGGATAGTTTGAAAATCTCTAATCGGAACAAAGTATATAGTCACCTACGTACTGAAAAAGAAAAGAGGCAAAGAGAATTCCCCCAATCTCAACAAGGAAAGCAAATTCTGCAAATAGACTAAAATCTACAGTTTTCCATAAAGGTGTTTCAAAAGGAAGGGACCAGGCTTGTTGTCTCTATTTGGGATTATTGGGATACGAATAATTTACCTCATGTTCAGTTCATGATGTGAGTAATTTAGCCATTTTGTACATCTCTTAAATCCTATCATACTTCTGGATTGAAATTGGAATACCACATCTGACTACCTGCTATTATGATATCTTGCACTGGGGACATTTGTACTTACATTCAGGTGATCTTTTTCCCATTGACGGTAATCTCCCTGATATCTCCTCACCTGCCACTTGATCCTGTGATGACTTCCATTACACATCTGCCAGTATTATGTCTTCCATCTTGTAACCTAATCAGGTACATATGAGGAAAAGCATTTTTAACTTCACAAAATATCAATTTGATCTTTACACTTGTAACATTGAAACAGATTACAGTGAAGCATGAGTCCTCAACCAAAGTTCTTTATGAAATTTGTCCACCGAAGGAGACAATTATTTTATGGAGGTATATTTCTATATAAATTGAATTCACAATGCAATTAGTGTGTTTCTAAAAGAACAAAACTGAAATTTTCAGAATCGTTTAGAACTTCAATCTGTAAAAATACTGGCTGTTCTTTGGGAAAGTGGATAACCAAGTATATTGCCTATTGTAATATGCAATGTATAGTTTATCTGCAAAGATTAACTGAATGCAATATGAAATTTATAATGATCACAGAAAACTAAAATTCCTCTTGCACACGTGTACTCTTATCTGCAATCACAAAAGACACATTTATTCCTAAGTCTCCACACACTCTGATTACTTAAACATATTCTCTGCAAATTTTCCAGGAAATGTGTCAAAGGGTGGACAGTGAAATATCATTACCATCTAAGTGAGGACATCATTGAATACAGAGATAAAAGGGAAAAAATTCTGAACAGCATGTTCTTCATTCGTATATCTACTGGAAACAAATCAGAACCTCTCTGTACCTAGGAAATGGTGTTTTTTTTATACAATGGCAAGAAATTAAGCTGAGGTTTATTTAATTAAGAGAGTCTCAAATGTCTTCTTTTCTTAAGTAAAGTATATAATTTTTATTATTCTGTGAATTGGATAATAGTCCTTACAGTTTTATAAATGTGACAAAAAATGTGAAACTGTTGATGATTAAAGGCAAGGGCTCTGATTCAGAGGTTACTCACAATACATTCAAGAATTCATTGGATTAATAGAGAGCCCTGTTTTGGAAGATGTTTAAAAGAATACTCTACACAGCACATCAGTATAGAATGCTCTCAAGTAATTTAGGAAGTATTCTTTGCTACACTTCCTTCATGTTTGAGAGAAACTGGTTCCAGATGATGAAAGGTTTTCATTTTCAGTTTATCTGGCTAATGAATCAGAAATTGCATATGCCAATACTGACAAAATCAACATTTTCTCAGTGAGTAAAATTCTGAATGTGTACTCTTGAAAGAGAGATAGAATTTCAACATGAAATTCGTGAAAACAAATTTCTTACTAAGCCCAAGATTAATTTAAAAGAAATCTGTGAGTTAGTTTCCATTTTATGTTTAAATATATAGGTGATCATTTACATCTCAGAAACACTTGGGGAAATGCAACTAGTAGCATGCAAAAGACATTTAGCTAAACAATGGAAAGGCATTTTCAATTACTTATCTGAATAATCTCGTGCTACTTTTCATTCTTTTGCATCACCACAGAAGTAAATTTTTCAGTTCTAGAATGAGAATGAGAATTAATTGTTCATTTACTGGATTATACTTGGAAGGATTCCATAAATTAATGAAATTGATGTTGGATAAATAATCAATACAAATATAGGGAGTAGTAATAATTCAAACTAACATAGTCAAGATGAGGGCACAAGTAAAAAAATCATAATATATATTTATATATGTACATCTGCATACATATATATCATATAGACCCATTGATCACATTTGTATAGGAATGTGAATATATATGTATGGATATAACTATTTATATGTCTCTCTGTATACAGGTACATATATGTGTGTACAAACACATATACATATATACGTATACATATATACATATATATCTGTGTATATACACATGTACATATATACATATACATACATACACACACACTCACACACACACACACACACACACATATATATATATATATATATATATATATATATATATATATATATATATACACCTGTGTACCTAAATGTAGTATGGATGTTTGGAGGTGTGTATGCAAAAAGAAATAATTGAATTCGTGAAAGGCATGGTGTTTTGAAGAGTGAAGAAACGAAATAATCTGTAGAATCATTCAATATAATCCACGCTGTTAAAACATTTATTTAAAGGACAATATCAGTAATAATGAGAAGGAAATCTCAATGTGTTTACATTGATGAGTATCGTATTAACATTGTCATGAATACAAAGAATATTTGAAAGTAAAACTGAACCAGTCAAATAAGACCTTGCATTAGAAATCTTGCCACTATTTGAATTGCTGATTTTCAAACTTTATGCTTTAATCTAGGCAACTAGCAAACATTTGGTGCTTTTAGTCAATCAGGTTTCATCCAAGGTGCGTTAATCACAATATACATTCCCCAGTTCAACTCTCCTACTTTTACGAAATAAAATATGAGATCATATTCCAAGATAGTTCCCAGAAAGGTATGTCGCCAAAATCTTCCTCTACATTATTTAGTAGTTATATTTGACCAACTAGTAATAATATTTTTAGTAATATATTTGTGTTTTCCATATACGTGTGCAGCAAAGTCTGAATTCATTTCTTGTAAGAAGAGGTTACCCTTTTTAGAGCAGTTGCTGTGATGTTTTCAAATGCATTATTCTGATAATTGTTGGTGAGTTCCTTAAAACAACACCTGAAATTGTAGTTATCACATCCTAATATATGATTACTGCCTTTGCAGTAGGACTACCTTTATCACATAAAGCAGTTACTCTTTGGTTACACTGTCCTCTGTTTTACTTCCTCAGGAAGACCTAGAGTTTCACTATGGATACCATAATTATGAAAAAGCTTTAATATTTTATATATGCAATATATCATTTCATTATTGAATATACTACTTAAAATATTAAATGGAAATCATTGTACAAGAAACAATACATTTTTGGCTATGACAGTGAGGAGTTTTGTTCGCTTTGGTAACAACGTGAATTCAAATTTATGAAGTATATGTAAATATTTCCCAAAATTCTTTGATGTTTTTACTGTCTTAATAAAACACAAAATCCTGGGGAATCGTTTCTCAATAGAAGTATGAGAACACGGAGAAATGAAAATGGGATTGCTATAATTTTGGCTCTCTAGGTGAATACTCCCGAAGGATTAAAACAGAGAAACATTGACTTAATCATTCTAAAATGCAGTAACAAATTTTTCTCTAAATATCCATTTTGATAATGTGGTAATCCATCACCATACATTGTGTCATAATTCCATTATTCTAGGAGAAAATGAGAGATAGTCACTGAGAGAAACACATTCATATTGGGTGACGTCCTTGGGTAAACCTGCTTCACGGATGATTTTTCTATACCTGAAAAGCACTGTGGCATATTTTCTAAAACATTTGGAATGCTTTAAATTACAAAAGAGAACTGTCTCTATTTCCATATTACATAGAGTTTTTCAACTTTCATATCCTTAGAAATTTCATCCTATATTCTTTGCCTTAATAAATGCATTTCCGAACAGGAAATGATTTCCATCTATATTTTGTAACATTTTAGAGAATTCACTTCAGTTCCCAGGTAACATAACGATTCTAGGTGATAAATCCCAATGAATTTACTAACATACACTTGACTTGAAATTACTGTGTTACTAATATATATATTTATTATCTATCATATAATATATATACTATATATTTGTAAAATATGTATATATATATTCGTTCATTGTGGAGTATTTATAACACAGAAATTGATGTAAAACTATCAGTTTAGTATAGAGTAAATTTTGGCAAGAGTGCAAAATGGACAAATTAGAACTGATATCTAAACTCTTCTTTTTATGCCTCCAGTTTCCCCTCTGTTCTCAGCCCAAGTTATTCTGGTGCCTTATCCATTGGTTCAAAGCATTATTTCAAAATGCAATGAATAGAAAGTGTTTTTTAAATTTCTTTGTTAATTGCTTCACATACTGTGTCCTCACCGGAATAAATATATGATTCTTTATTGGATTATGGCTGGATATTCATTCTGAGCAATGATAGATCTCTTGGAACGCTACTGGGGAACTTGAGATTTCTGTTGTGTTTTTGGAAAATTCATGGAAGTAGGATGAATACCTTGGAAAAAATTTCTCCTGTCTTCAAGGATTGGAAGTGTGGTAATCGTTTCTGGGATATAGAATGTGGAATACCTGCATCCACTGGTTTCACATGGCTATTAAACACAATGAATTTATTTTTCTGTTATTGTAACAACAGACTTGAAGAGAACTTATTAATTCCGTGGCAGTTTTATAAATTTGAATATTACAAAGTAGATTGGATTGTTGGAAGACGTATTAACTATGAAGTAATGAGAGAGATGATGATAAAAAAGTAACATGCTGAGACACTTGGAAGATTCAAATTAATATCAAATAGTGTGACTTCAACCATGCCAGAAAAATCACAATTTTCTATTCTAATGGTCAAAATTCAAGGATTGGTGAACACTAAGCTGCGTACCAACACGTCTGGGGAAACATAATCACAATGACCCCCCCCCCCAAAAGTAGAACTTTCTGGGATTAATATTTTAGTATGGAAAACCATATTAATAAAAAATGTGGGCTACCTGGCTATCTGACCCAGTGTATTATTTATTTCCAAATATAAGCTGAAAAACTGTTTCTAAAGCAATGGGAAAACATTTTGCATGAGAGCGTAAAAGGTTACTCATTTCTCCCTTCAAAGAAGTTGTTATTCCTTTAGAGTGCTTGATATAATCAATTTATAAATTCCCTGTATTTCCTTGTTATTCTCCTAATTTGGATGCCCTTCAGAATGACCAAAACAAACGTGTTCATCTCATCCGAATTTCTGGCCTCTGGGTGTGAGGTAAACATGGATGATTCAGTCAATGAATATATAGAAGCTTTTGGCTTGACATAGAAAGTTTTTTTTTTATTGTGTTACAATAAAATTGAAGAAAGCAGATAAAGATGGAAGTCCAATTAGATTTTTCTCACAACTCTGAATAGCGCAAACTTACTGAAAAAAAGAGAAACTTTTGTTTAGGTTGCATCATTTTTGTAGGAATCATACAGTTCCCTATGAAATGGTTGTAAGATATAACATATCATAATGTTTGATTTTACACTACAGGGATAATATGAACATTGAAAGAAAATATTTTCTGTTAACAGTGTCACTTGTGAAAGCACCAGCATGAGTTTCAATATATTACAAAGCATTCATGTATTTCCTTGATTTTAACATCAGCTCTTGACACTGACAATAAAATATCGAAGAAAACCTGCATTGATTTAATGTGGTCAACAGATATATAATTGCTTATTTTTGACTTAGAATTTTTGAAGAAAACATGTCAGGCGACTTGCAATAAAAACCTAATTCCCTACAAGAAAATAGTTCACGATGAAGAGTTATTGGAAATAAAAGCTTTCTGATTTTAGTCATCACATATTTATTTATATAAATCAGACGTTTTCTTTCTGAAACTGTTAAACGTAGCTATCCATGACATGTATAACAATGGAAACTATTAGTTTTGGGTGTGGTAATGATTCAGTTAGCTTCCTAAGATAGATTCCAATGAAGTTTTTTGTTTCTTTATCTTTGGCATTATTTAGACTGGATATTTAAAGAACTCATCCTTCATGATTGAGACAAACTGGTCCCAGATGTTTTAAGTGTGGATCCGGCTAATGAAACACGTAATGTTCATGTCAATATTGACAAAAATCAAGATTTCTTACTGAGTAAAATTCAAAATGTTTCAAGTTGTGTTCTCAAATAATTTCAATATGAAATGATCAAGAAACCAAGTTTCTTTGTGAGCTTGAAATGGCTTTAACAATAATAAGATCATTTCACTCCAATTTAAATCAATATTTATACATGATCAATTAAATATCTTAGGGTCTTAGAAACATAAGTATGAGAGCAGTGGTATGAAAATGACATTTGGGTGGAAATGAAAAGGAGTTTTCACTTATTTATTTTCAGATTCTCTTTATACTTTTCACTCTCTTCTTTTAAGACAGTACTAAATTGTACACTGTATAAAGTGTAAGTGATTACATGGGTTTACTTAACAATTCACGGATGGTTTCCCTAAATTATCAAAGGTACACTGTGAAAATGAGAATCACTAAATTATAGCATCACATAGGTCGTTATATATATACATGTACATACACATACGCAAATAATGGAAACCCACTGATTGTACATGTCTATGTAAATAAACATAAACATATATACATATATAATTGAAACTATATGTGTAATTTTGTTGAGTATGTAGTGGTGGATGTCTGCGAGCAAAATAAAATGTTAATTGAATTAAAGAGAGGACATGGTAGTTTGAAATGAGGAATAAAATAAATAATCTCCACATTATTTCAAGAGAAACAATAGTGTGGAAACAATTTTATATTTAAAGGGCAATATAATCAGTAGGATAGAGGAAAGCCAAATATGTTTACATTGTGGAATGTCACCTAAAAGTAGGCATGAATACAAGGAATAGTTGAATGTAAAACTGAGCCAGTCAAATAGGAGCATGCATTAGAAATCTCGTATTTTATAACATGGATGAATTTACTATATTTTGGTGCAATCGAGAATCTATCATTTATTGTATCTCTTTTGTCTATCAGTTTTGTGACAAAGTGCTTTAGGCACAAGATACATTTCCCAAAAGTACAGGCAAAAAAAATCAATTTCCAAGATAATGCCCAGAAAGGGCAGCACCAATTATCTTCATGGAAAATATTTGATAGTTATACTTGTGCAGGTAGTAATAGTTTTGGGAAGTTATAGATTTCTGTTGTCCATAGGTCTGAGAAGGAAATGTATTAGTTGCAACAGATTTTAACATTTTTTAGTTATTGTTGTAGTAAATTTTTTAATCCCTTGCACTGACATTCGATCATTTTAGGTCAATAAAAAATTATATATTGCAACAATATTCTTAGAGGCTTACTCTAATTGGAAGGAGAATGGTGGGGACCCAGTCATCCTTATGGTATCCTCCATAAGCAATATATGAAGCAAATCATACACAGGAATGTATATCAAGCCAATATAAGGAAATGGGGGTAATGAAAGCATAGTTCGTTATATTGATCTCACTTTAGTTACAACACTTCAGAAACAAATACCCAAAGAACATGAAATTTCATGCATAGTATTTGCTGCCCATTTGTGTGATTCTCTAATCACCATCCTTACAAGTGCTGAACCTACTTGTTTTCCCATAGAGTGGGAATGGATGCCATTTCTTGAATATACAAGATTTTGAATTGACATATAAACAGTTTTTATCGTGTTACAGTTTAATTGAAGGCAGCAGACTACATATGAAATTTCTATTACATTTCTCTCATACATTTGTATAATGAAGTGTTAATATAGACAAAATATTATTGAAAATTCTCTTTCAATATTTATTCTGCCTCATTTTTGGTGAAAGCATTTACATCCCTATGAAATTTCTTTAAGGTATCAACTATTATATTTTATTTCCCTCCAAAGGAGTAATAGGAACATTGAAACATAGTATTCCCTTAAGTATTTATTACTTAAACACCAGAAAATAGCTGCATGAGTTTTGCCCTATGACAAAGCATCCATGTATTTCATCTAACAGCAGCTCTGGGTATTGATATTAAAGTATGAAAGAAAAAGTGAATTGCTTTCTTGTGAGCAAACAGATATATTGTTTATTAAGAATTAGTGCAGGAAATTTATAAGACACTGTACAATAATAAAATTTCATAAATATATGCATGTCAACTGCTGTTTGAATAGTTCAAGCTTACAGGCAATTGTCTACAGTTTCTCCTGTGTACATATTCTTAGAAAATTGCATGAAAGTAAAAAATAAATCAATATTCTAATGCCCTGATGTTAGTGGGAATCTTTTATTCTAACTGCATCAATAAAGACATTGTTTCAGACAAGTTTGTGTTGAAAACCATATTTTCTAAAATCCTAACAAGATGTTCTGAGCCAATCTTAGGTGTTTATGTCTTCTACTAAATTGTAAAATCGTGTATGATTCCCTATTGTATTGGAGACATTTCACTTTTTATTTTGCCGTGGAAGTGAAATAAATTGAAACTCCATTCCAACATGTCAATCCAAAGTTTTCACCAACATACGTAAGAGTATTACACATAGAAATTCAAATGTCTATTGAAATGGCACAACAGGAACGCATTAGCGCAAGTGATGTAATGTAGCCAAATAATGATTTCCAAATTATTTGCAGACAAAATTGAAGGAAGAATTTTGTGCTCAAATTTTCACCTGTTAACGGTTAAGATTCTTCTCTACTATAGTAAGTACAATGAAAACATTCTATTATATTTAGCCTGTGTTTCCAAATTTGAATTACTATGGAGTCACATAAAAGGACATGCCCTATTTTAATCATTGGGAATTAACATGGTAACAGTTTACATTTGCGGGTTATCTCATTTTCAAATTCTGACAGCACATAGAAGACTTATAAGATTCAGGAAATCTAGTGCTGCTTATAATTGGTTTTCTGGGTATGAGTTTGGATAGATTTTCAGAAGCAAAATTGCATTAAGCTGAATATAAATCTTGATGGACTTAATGTGTCCACTCATACAGTGTTGCTCTTGTTACAGAAGATGCTCATAACACATACAAGTGAAGATTTATTATGGAAGTAGAAAACATTTCAACTACTTATGGCCAGGTCTTTTTGAGTGTCATATAAACCATCCATTCATTGTTCTAGTGTACTTAAAGAAGGAAGAACTCCAATAAATCAGCATTTATATCTATGCAGGAAAATATTTCACAATCATTTCACATTTCTGAAAGTTTAACTATTTTCGCAAAACTTTGTACCTCCATTATTATGGCAGCTTTTCCTCAGTGGTGAACATTCATGAAACATATTATTTTTACAAAAACATCAGGGAAAGTATGCTCAGTGGTGATTATGTGGTTCATAGTAAATCAGAGAACTGGGACTACGCTCTCCATTTTCTAGTATGTTTCATGTTCTTTTTTCCCTTATTAACTGTGTATGTCTTGTTCATGTCTTTGAACTTGCTTTCAAATTTGTGTCTTATAAATTGTTTTTGCTATTATAAAAGAGAAAACAGAAGAAGTTGTTTACCACCAGCCCTGTTTGACCAAGGACATTTGTGTCTCGACTATCAGTAGGTTTGAAAAAAAGATTCAATCAAATCATATGGCATATCTTATTATCTGAAATTTACATGAATATTCACCTGATTCTATATCACTTATGTTGAAATGTTCCAAATGTTTCAAAACTTCGATGTTGTATACCAAATTTGGCACATTCTTTCTATCTAATGGATCAGAATTAGAAAGAGAGCCTCAAAATTCTCCAGAATCAACTGATATTTACTTCCAGTTATTGCTTGTGCTAGGGTAATAGGAGTTTAAGTCACTCGCAAAGCACAATTTCATTGTACCAATAATGAAGACAAAGGATAGATGAAGACATTTTTAATAAAGAATCAATGAAATGTTGAGGGAGTATTGAGGTCAGTGAAAAATGTGCATAAATTTGTTCTCACAGCTGTTATTTCCTTGCTCATTTTTTCCCTTTTTTCCTTTACATTGTCCTCTTGCACAAACCAACTTCCATTTCCATTATTTTTCCAAAACAAAATATTTTATCCTTAATGTCTATTGTTAATCTTGTCTCTAATGCTTCTAGTCTCTAGTATTATTAACTGTAAAAAAATTCCTTGCAGATTGGCTAATATATAGATATCCATCTTAATTTATGTACATAAACATTAGTGTTTGTGTGTCACTTTTGGATACCTTTCTCTCAAGCATGTCCTTTGTGACCCTGTGAATTGGTAGCTGAGTCCTGCTTTCTTCATCATGTCTGTGTTACTTATTTCTAACACACACATATCAGCCAGCCAATGCTCCATTTTATGTTCCAGGCTTGTGTCCCAATGAATACAGTTTTATAAATGTTTTCTAATTGTTGTGTAGGATTCCCTTGTATAGAGATACCATTTGCTTGGATCCAATCATCTATAGTGGGACATTGGAATTGTTTGCATTTCTTGGCTCTTTTGAAGTGTGCAACATAAACCTGGGTGTGCAGGTTTTCTCGTCACATCCTGGATCCTGTTGCTTAGAATGGGACATGTGCTATGCCTTGGGTGTTCTTTTCCAGACACTTCATACTCTTTTCAAGAGTGGTTGTAGTAGTTTACATTCCCAACAACAGTTCAATACATTTCCTCTTTCAGGGAATCACCTCCAGCACTTGTTGTTGCTTGAGTTCAGAATATATCTCATTCTGACTTGGGAAGATGTTATTTCAGTGTTGTTTTTATTTATATATAATTTACTTCCAATGATGGTTGTTATGTTTCTGTGTTTCATTACCATTTTTATTTCGTCTTCTGTGAAGTCTGTTTTCAGATCCATGGCGAACTTCATGATTGATTTGTTGGATTTAGGAGGGATTAGTTTCTTGTGGCCCTTGTATGTGAGAAACATTAATCTGTTAAAATATTTGTCTGTTGCATTGCTGTTTTGCTGTCTGTCTGGTTTCGTGACCATGTCCACAGCTGTGCAGAACATTTTTATTTTAATGTAATCCTATTTTCCAAACTTTCACCAATCTGTCGTGTGCCTCAGACTCTATTCAGGAAGTTCCTCCCTAGGCCTAGAAGACCTGATGTCTCTGCTACTCTGGTCTATTATACTTACTAGGATTCACATTTGATGTTGAGATGTTAATCCCTTTTGAGTTGACATCGGTGCTGGTATTATGCTAGGAGAAGCTTTGATTTTTTTCCTTGTGGTGATCCTTTTTTCTCATCTCCAATAATTGAAGATGCTACTTTTTTCCATTGTATGTCTCTCATACCTTTGCCACATATCAGCTGACTGCAAGTCTCTGGTTTCTTTGAAGGTATTCTGCCATATTGTATTCAACATGCATCTCCTTTTTGGTAATAGAAGTTTGTATTTTTTAATAATTCTTTGTATCAGAGCTTGAAACCAGGCATTTTGATACCTCTGGTGCTGCTTCTTTTGCCTTCAATTACTTTTCCTATTCTAGATCTTCCTATTTCATAAGAATTTTTGGATTGCTTTTCCTCTTTCCTTAAAGAATATAGTTAGATTTTCATGAGTTTTCAGTGAATTTCTATAACATCTTTAGCAATATTGAAAGTTTACAATATTGGTTCTCCTTATCCATGAACATTGAAGGATGATAAAGACAATCCTGGCCCTGGAGAGTATGCCCCTGCCCCCAGGAACATGGCATGACAGCACAGTTTGTGCTGAAACCACATAGGATTCTGTATTCTGTTTTTGTTCTGCTAGCTAATATTTTGTTGAGTAGTTGTGCATCTTTGGTCAAATGTAAGATTGATTTCTAATATCATTTTTGTTTTGTCCTTGTCTGGTTTTACCATGATATTAGCTTCATGGAGAAGGGTTATGATTTCTCTCTCTGCATCAATTTCGCAAAAGAGCTTGAGGAGTATCAGTGGTTCCCCTCTTAGAAAGTTTTGTAGAATTGGATGGAGAATCCATCTTGGCTTTTTTTAAATTGGAGGATATTTCATTCCTTTTTGTATCTCATTTTATTTCATGGTTTTATTTAAGTGATTTATATCTTCTTGCTTCAGGTTGAGCAGTTTATGTTTATGTAAAACTTCATCCATTTCCCTCAAGTATTCATTCTATAGTGAGTTTAGTTTCTGGAAATAGTTGCTACTTATTGTTTGGATACTCTGGATTATTCTGCCAATTATGACTGGAGAGTCCCTCAGCGGATCTTCTCCCCGTTCTTTAGTTTTTCTTGAAAATGATCTATCAATTTTATTAATTTTCTCAAAAATCTAGCCTTTATTTGAGACAATTTGTGAGGATTATAAAGGGAGCCAAAGACTAAATAACACCATATCCTACATAGATCTGAAAGAGCTGTAAAGAGTTTTTCACCCACAGAGGTCCAGTACATATTCTTCTCAGCAGCTTATGTAACATACTAAAAATAAATCATGTCGCAGTACACACAAAGCACCTCAGCAAATACTAAAGAATTGACATTATCCCATGTATTCTATCTGATCACACTGAAATAAACCTAACCCTCAATAAGAAGGGATACTACAGAAACTACACAAATAGTTGCAGGCTAAACCCAAAACATACATCTAAAACTTGGGACAGAGAGCAAATTAAGGACAAAAGTAACGAATTCATAAGCCACAACGACAATGAAAGTACATCAAAAAGAAACACGAGATACAGCAAATGCAATGCTGAGGTTCAAGATCATTGACTGCATGACACACATTAAAGAATGTAATAAGATCCGGTAAATAGGCTCATGGTGCAGCTAAAAGGTGTAAAAAGTAAAACCTTGAGAGAAACAAGAAAATTGGAAATCAGGAAAAGCTGAATCTAAAACAACTTGGAGGAGAGAGAAATAACAAAGATTAAAGAAGAGATAAATCTGATTGAGATT
Source organism: Perognathus longimembris pacificus (assembly GCF_023159225.1). Taxonomy (NCBI): domain Eukaryota; kingdom Metazoa; phylum Chordata; class Mammalia; order Rodentia; family Heteromyidae; genus Perognathus; species Perognathus longimembris. Next base: position 71,250 of record NW_025956936.1, read on the forward strand.
AGAGAGACCATTCAACAAATAAATAAAACTAAAAGTTGGTTCTTTCAGAAACCGAATAAAATTGAAAGGCCTTTTGTAACACCTACAAAATAAGGGAAGAGACTCATATCGGTTAAATGAGAAACTCCGACAGAAAAGTTACAAAAAATAAAGAAGACATTCAAACAAACATAAGAAACTAATAACAGAACGTTTACTCGTAAAGTATGAATCTTTTACAGAAAAGGATCAATTCTTAGAGAAGTATAAATTGCCCAAACTGAACCAAGAAGAAATAAATCAACGAAATAACCAAAAAACCTGCAGCAAGATACAGGAGGTAATCAAGAGTCTTCAAAGAAAAGGTGTGGCCCGGAATGATTCCCCAGTGAATTCTACAAAATCTTCAATGAGGAGCTAATAGCAATACTCCTCAAACTATTCCTCAAAATAGAAACTAAGGAGGAAATCCCAAACTCATTCGATGAACCTAATATTAGACTCATCCCCACACCAGGCAAAGTCCCAACAATAAAAGAGAATTAGAGGCCATTATCACTAATGAATACAGATGCACAGCTCCTTAACAAAGTATTAGCTGACAGGTTCCAGAGACTGATCAAGAACATTATACGTCATGATCACTTATGCTTCAGCTGACCTAGGCAATGATGGTTCAACACCTGTAAATCAATAAACATAATAAAACATTCAACAGAGGTGAGACCAAGAAACACATTATCATCTCAGCTGATGCCCAAATAGCCTATGACAAAATAGAACAAACATACAGGTTAAAAGCTCTGGAATGAGCAGGAATAGAGAGAATAGTCTTTAAAACAATGAAAGCCAAATACAACAGACCAACTGCTATTATGATATTAAATGAGGAGAAACTAATACCATTTCCCCTAATCTCAGGAACAAGACAAGCATGCCCACTCTCCCTGCTTTTACTCAACATAGTGCAGGAATTCCCAGCCATAGCAATAAGGCAAGAGGAGGACATCAAAGTGATCCACATTGTCATAAAAAGAAATCCCACATCCCTATTTCCAGATGACATCATCCAATATCCAAAACACCCAAGAAATTCAGAAAAAAAACCAACAAATTCATATGGAACAGCATAAGACCTAGAATAGACGAAGACATTCTACCCAGAAGAAGCAACACAGCAGAATTCATAATACAAGACTTCAAGTTCTATTATGGAACCATCATAACAAAAACAGCCTGGTATTGGTACAAAAAAAAAAAAAAGATGTGACAGCTAATGAAATTGAAGAGCAGACCCTGAAATAAAGCTGCATTCTTACAGTCAACTGATATTCGACAAAGGAACTGGTATATACAAGAGAAAACATAGCATCTTCAACTACTGGTGCTGGGAAAATTGTGCAGGCACAAGTAGAAAATTCAAAGTTGACCCTAGCTTATCATCATGCACCAAGAAAAACTAAAAATGGATTCAGAATCTCAACATTACACCTGAATGCTTGAAAGTGGTAAAGAACAGTGTAGGAGAGACACTAGAACTTATAGGCAGAGGTAGGAATTCCTGAATATAGTCCCAAGGTTACAACAGATAGGGAGAGACTACACAAATGGGACTACTAGAAAATAAAAAGTTTCTGCGTAACTAAAGCTATAGCCACCAAACTACAAAGACATCCAACCCTATGGGAAAGGATCATCACCAGCTCAGCAACAGACAAAGCCCTAATTTCCATCATCTACGGAGAACTCAAAAACTAAGCCTCTACAACCCCAGTAAACTAAATATTAAATGGACAAATGATATAAAGAGCGACTTCACAGAAGAAGAGACAAAAATGTAGCCATATGAGGAAATTTTCAACATCCCCGGCAGTAAAGGAAATGCAAATAAAACATCCCTGAGATACTACCTCACTGTCATGAGAAGATCCTATGTTCAACTCAGGCAATAATAATTCTGGAGTGGATGCTGGCAAAACGGAAGCCTCCTCCCCTGTTAGTGGATGTGCAAATTACTTCATCCAGTTTGGAGAATTGTATGGAGGTTCCTGAAAAAGCTCAGCATACACAGAACCTATGACCCAGCCATAATTCTACTAGGCATCAATCTTGATCAACAGGTCTCATGATATTATAAAGAGATCTATACACACATATTCATCGCTGCACAATTCACAATAGCCAAAATATGAAAAGAACCAGATTCCCCACTACAGGTGAAGGGATCCAAAAAATGTGGTGCTTATACACAATGGAATACAACATAGCGATTTGAAATGAGAAAATATTGATATTCGCAGGGAAATCAGCAGAACTTGAACAAATAATGTTGAGTGAGAAAAGCCTGTAACACAAATAACAAAGGGGCATAGTCTCTAGATATATGAGTGCTTGTGTGCGGGCTGGGAGAAGAAAGTAGAGACCAGGTTGGCAAAACAAATATCTTCTTTTCAAATGGTATTTCCACAGGTTTGGGTCAAGGAATTACATTATGTATGTAAATCCAAACAAGTACTAAACATAAACAGGTGTAGAATAGAGCTATCAGTGGATCCCAGTAGCTCACCAGCATATGGACAAATGATCATATAATATGAGGATAAGCAAAAACAACTTCAAGAGGATTGCACCGGAGGATTCTGTTCTTGACCTTACATTTAAAGTTCTAGGTGAATTTTCTTTGGCATAGTCTAAATGGGTTACTATATATGATTTTGGTACACTGGGAATTGCACATATGTCTCCCTGATGTAGGGAAGGGAAAGAACACTGAGTGTGTGGGATATCAGAAAGTGTGTACTGACTGCCTTATTATGTAACTGTATCCCTTTTGTACAGCACATTGTCAACCAAATAAATTCTAGCCTCACCCTGAGACCTTTTTATCTCTATATACCATGTCAACTTAGCTTACAAATGTTATAAGCATATTTATGAGTCATTTTATATTGATTTTCCATGATATCTACTTTTGAAGGCTAAAGCTCAGGGAATACGATTTTGAAAATCATGATAGCAACAATAGTTTAAAATTTAGGACGTGTAGCAGATTTTGTTTCCTTGCTTTAGATTAATGATATTGCTTGTGACAACAAACTCTCAAGGTAACCAAAAACAAACGAGAAATCATACTTTATCATTTGTATTTAGTTTATTTGTTGAGACCAAAAAGAAATGAAAGGAGACCTCTACTGGCCTTAGTAAAATCTCACGACATCGAAACAGATTCTGGCTCCCCTAAACACAGGTGTCTAGCTATTTTCCAAATAAGAAGATTGTAATCTCTTGGGGAATTTCAGATTTTAAATATTAAAGTTAGTGAATTGTGGGATATATCTTGTTGCTAGGGAAACGTATTTCTAAACAACCCTCACATAACAGAAGTCCTTACGTTTATCTGAATTAGAAATATTTACAAAAGATATGTTGTGCTAATATTTTCGGTTATAAAGAAAACGAAATTAATACCATCAATTATTAGTCGGTCTGAGTCGGTTTGAGAATGGCCTGGAGACACATGATGAGTGCTCTATACCACAGGCTACAAGAGAAATGCAAATCAAAATGACTATCATATTAGACATAGCCCCAAAAGAATGTCCATTATCAGGAAAAATATTAAACATAAAAAAGGAATACTGTTAATAAGAAATGTTGGAAGCCTTCTGGACGAAAGGAATGCTATTAAATATTGAAACAGATATATACTTGTTCAATAATGGTGCCATATATGAGCTACCAATGGGTAGTAAAAGGGGAATCAAGCCTTCATAACTCCTGCATCCCAGATGCGAAATCACAAAGAACTATTACTAATTTCATAAATGGTCGTCAACCCCCCCAAACCCCATAACAATACTGATGAAATACAGAAAAATGTTCTTGCTATGACAGCTGAAATTGCCAGAAGAATCAACACAGGATCCCATAGAAACAAATGTCAGGAACACAGAAAATATGTCTTGATGGAATATGTAAAATAAGGAAAGAAATGGAAGTAAAAGTAGATACAGCCAACTCCTCATCTAAAGAAGACCCTAATATTTTGAGGCCAACAGTGCATGAAAAAGAATCAAAATTCAACTACTTAACATAAGGAACTACCACATGGAGAGCTGATCTAGCTACCAATAACAGGTCAATTTCCATAAAGCTAATCATATTGGAGTCTGCATATCCAAGGACCGAAAAGAAGAATCGAGAATCTCATGGTCTAAGACAACTCCGCTGATATTCGACAGAGGGACTATCACACTTCAAAATGCCATCAAACTTCATGAAGGATTTATCCACGAAACATACGACAAATTCAGGAGACATAATCTGCACATTGTTGGAAAGAATAAAGGAATAGTATATCAGAGTAGAAATATACCACACATATTCAATAGAATTATTGCAGAAAATTACACCAATCTCAAAGCGGAAGCCTTACAGAAGCAGAAGAAGCATCCTGACCACAGAAGAGACCATAACCTAGAGGAAAAACCACTAGACACAAGAAATTAAAGGATTCAGAAGTCTACAACAAGAAAAACATATCAGAATCATGTCAAACCTCTCCACTAAAATTTTTGATGAAGGACAGCCTGGAAGAACACAATTCAAGCACTAAAAACCAGCAACTATTTGGATATCCACAAAATTAGAACACACATTCGATGGAAAAATCAAAACCGTCCACAATAAAGAAAAAAAAAGGAATATAACAACAAAAATCAGTCCTGCAGAGGCTACTAAGGAGGAACATCATTGAATAGAAAACAATCCACAAAAAGGAACCCAGGTAAAAGAAGCCAAGAGGAAACCAAATTAAATTAATAAAGAATAAAGGAATGAAGTAAAATGCAGGTTAATAAGAAAATGGAAGAGAAAGGACCACACTAATCTAAACAGTAAAAATCTAAAACTCAACTCTCCAAAGAAAAGAAAATGAACTGTGGATTGGATCCAAAAACAAGATCCATCTATGTATTGTCTTCAAGAGACCCATCAAAGAAAAAACAATGAAATCATTCTTTGAGAAAAAGGATGGAGTAGGATCTTCCAAGCAAATGGACATACCAAAAGGGAGGAGTAGCCAACCTGATTACAAAAAGTTATACTTCTCATTGAAATGAGTGCACAAAGAAATAGATAGTCCCTACATCTCAAAACTGGGAAACATCTAAGAAGAAGTTATAAAAATAATGAACATATACTCACCCAATATTTGAGACGCTAAATATGTCAAAGGAATTCATTCAGAACTACAGTCAAAGATGGACCTGAATAAACTAGTAGTGGGAGATTTTAATACTTCACTCTCACCAAGAGGCGACCTGACACACAGGAGAAACAAGACTGACACAAGTAGTAGTACAACCATTTTCCACATGAATGTAACAGACTTATTCAAAGGTTTTCAACATACAGCTATCAAAACCAGATTCTTCTCAGCATCAAGTGTAACATACTCCAAAATATATACTAACATTGTCCATGGACAGAGTTTCAGCAAATACAAGAGTATTGACATTACTCCATGTATTCAATCTTATCAAAGCTGAATCATGAAGGATTTTCAATTCACTTCTGTGAAGATGCTGGAGTAGCAGCAGAGCCCTAGCTAAACACATTCTGACATTGCAGTTTTGCCCCACCAGAGAAAATCTTATGCCTAGAAAGACAGCTCAAGTAAGTTATATCAGTACAGGGATTTTGGCCAGGAAGAAAAAATATACTTTGCTAGCCTGAAAACACAGATTTTTGTTCCAGTTGGCAGTCCACCCACAAGCCAGTGCTGGTGCCCAGACATTTCTCTACTCCATGCACCTAAAGCACACAACAGCAACCAGGAAAAAATCCTCCACACAACAGCAGACAGACCTGGATTGCAGACTGAGCACCGACAGGCTGAAATAGCAGAAAGTGTGAGTAACTCTAAAAGTCATTCTCACTGGTGCCCCTAGAGGGGAATCTGGAACTTAGCCCTTCCACCTTTGCTAGAGCAAAGTGCCATCTTTGTCACTGGCATAGGGTCAGACCAGACTGGAACAAAAGTGGGCCTTCAGAAAGCAAGGATGAAGGGGCCATCTTTGAAAAATGTCAAGAGGGACCAATCAGAGAGAGCTAGCTCTGGTCAGGAGAAGGACCCCTGCCCAGATATGAGGGTCGTCCTAGGCCATGGCTCAGCCAGAGGTGCACCGCCTTGCCCATTGAAATTTCTAAATTGAAAGCGAAAGCAGCAAACAACTACCAGCGGTATGGAAAAACCAGATGGGAACAAACAGTTCCCAAGACAGATAAATGGTCCCTCCACATAGGAATCCTAATTCCCAGGCTGAAATGGAGCTGAATCCCATAGCTAGCTCTGCCCAATAGGCTGATCCGCCTCAGAGGGGAGAACCTCCCCCAAGCAAGAGAATCACAGCAGGGTAAGCCAGGAGAGAAGCTCCCCGCCTTGCTGAGTCCACAGCCTATTTAAAAACATGAGTTAAAGGCAATGGCCCAACAAGACACTAGAGGAGAAAGGGTTCCCCAAACTGTGCATGTGCCCCATCCACAGAAGATACCCAAGTCCTACTTGCAAGCTGTGTGAACCAGAGGGACCCATGATTTTACCAACAAGGGATGCAGTTCAAAGCAGATCCACCCCCGAAAATTGAAAGCAAGTCAAACACGGCAAGCAGCAAAATATACTGCTGACCATCGCAAGGAAACCAGAGATTAGAAAGCCCATCCAAACAAGGAAGACTCCATTGCTTTTTCCAATATTTTTTAAGCTTTTATTATTTTTTCCATTTCTGAAATGTCATTGGGATTTTTTATTCCTTTTTTACCTGTTTGTTTTTAGCAAAAAGTTTTTGGTTATTCGATTTTCTAGTTTTTTTTCACTTTTTTAAAGTAAATTTTCTCTGTTTTGTGCATTTGTCTTCCACAATTTTTTCTTTATTTTCCTCTTCACATTCTTTCTTTAAAATTACTTTCCTTGGAATAACACCCCCACTATTCTCTGTTAACTGAATTGATTATCCTTTTAAACGTCTTCTTTCTACCAATTCTGCTCTTCTTCACATTTCCACGTCACTGTAAATAAACCAAAATCAGTACCCTCCCCCATATAATTTTACTCTATTCTCTTCACTGCTGCTAACTGACCCTCCTGACTTATTTACAGGAACTCCAGATTCCATTGAACTCAGGTTATTGGATAGAGGGTATCCCTGCTCAATCAGAGTGAATCAAATGGACTCAGAGACAGAGCCTGCCAGTCCAAAAAGAACTTAATATCGTAACAAAAGTTGCTCATATGATTGTAACAGTAAATACGTAACTACTGAGTAGAGAGTGCAGGATTGTATTCTTCAGGAACATCAATCTCATATTACATATAGGTATACAAGGTATCTGTATATAATTGTGAACTTCAAAGATTTACACAGAGCATGGTAAGGTATGCATGAGGCCTTCAACGGTGCTCACAAATGTTTGTAGATTGGATTTCCCAATCCAAATGGGCAGAGGAAACACAAGAACGATTGCAAAAATTGGTGTCTCATTTCACTGTCAAAACAAACAGGAAGCAGAGCAGTCAATCAAAGAGAAGACAACCATCAAAATGCTGTACAAAGTCTACTGATAAATATGATAAATGAAAATTGTGAATCTCTCCAGGAAACTATTCTAGAGCATGAAGAGGCAAAGCAAATTTAATGGAGAGGGCTGTGAATATGGCCTAGTGGCAAGAGGGCTTGCCTCCTACACATGAAGCTCTCGGTTTGATTCCCCAGCACCACATATATGAAAGATGGCCAAAATGGGCGCTGTGGCTCAGGTGGCAGAGTGCTAGCCTGAGCGGGAAGAAGCTAGGGATGGTGCTCAGGCCCTGAGTCCAAGGCCAAGGACTGGCAAAAAAAATTTAATGGAGAATTTCATGGCTTCCACAAATAGAAAGATAAATGAACTTCAAGAGTCAAATGAAAAGATAGCTACCCAGCTGAAAGATTTGAGAGATAGCACTCAAAACCAAGTTAATGAAGTTAATGCAGTAAAAAAGTCAATGCAGGACCTAAAAGATGACATGGAAAACATTAGGAAAGAACAGAGGGAAGAAAAAGGGAATCAGAAATCAAGTAACTAGCCTAGATTCCCTACTAGCTGAAGCAGAGGATTGGAACTCAGGAGCTGAAGATTCTCTAAAGTTGATGGAGAAAGTTCAAAAATCAATACAAACCCAATCCCATCGACAAAACAGATCACTCCATGAGCTCAAGACACAATCAGGAAGCCCAATTTAAGACTAATATGTATTGAGGAAAACCTGAAGAAATAATTTAATGGAATAGGCAACAAAACATTAGCCAAATCCTTCCAAAATATCCAGAAGGATAGGCCTATAGAGATACAGGAATCATTTACAACTCCAAACCACCCAGACCAGAACAGGACATCCCACCAACAAATGTGATCAAAACAGGATCAATACACTCCAAGGACAGAATCCTTAAAGCTGTTAGGGAGAAGAAAACAATCACATATAAAAGAAAAGCAATTAGAATTACCCCAGACTTCTCAGCAGAGACCATAAAAGCAAGGAGATCCTGGGATGAGGTATACCAAACCCTAAATGAAAATAACTACCATCCAAGAATATTGTACCAAGCCAAACTCTCATTCAAAACCCAAGGTCAAATAAAAGCCTTCCACACTAAGGAAAACGTGAAACAATATATCGCCACCAAACCAGCTACACATGAAATCCTCAAAGACATGCTATAAAGGGAAAATAATCAAGATCACAATACAGACAGAGATCATAAATAGTAAACTAGAATACTAGATCAAGAAATGGGAATACACAGCTTTTAACAAGGTAGATGTAATGAAAGGAACAAACGATCACCTCTCAATCCTAACTCTCAATATTAATGGACTTAATTATCCAATCAAATGACATAGGCTCATAAGTTGGATCAAAAATCAAGATCCATCTTTCTGCTGCCTCCAAGAGACACATCTATCCAGCAAAAGTAAACATCTCGTAAAAGTGAAACGATGGAATCAAATCTATCAATCCAATGGCGCCTATAAACAGGCTGGCATAGAAATCCTAGTATCAGATAAAATTGACTTCAAATTAAAAACAGTAAAAAGAGACAAAGAAGGTTACTACATTCTAATAAAGGGATCTCTGCTACAGCAGGATATAACCATCCTATATATCTACACACCAAATACAGGAGAACCTAACATCATCAAATGAACACTACTGACTCTAAAATCATTCACAGACCCAAAGACATTGATAATTGGGGAATTTAACACTCCACTATCACCTTTGGACACATCAACACCCAAAAACTGAACAAAGAAACCAAGAAATAAAAACCTGCGTAGATCAACTAGACTTAACCAACAACTACAGAATATCGAACCAGCAACGACATAGCACACATTCTTTTTGGCAGCACATGCAACATTCTCCAAAATAGATCACATCTCAGGACACAAAGAAAATCTGTACACATTCATAATCAAGAAAACCATTCCCTGCATTTTCTCAGACCACAATGGAATATAAATAGAGTTCAACTCAAAAGGTACACAGAAAATCCTACAATACATGGAGAATAACAACTCCAGTGGGTCATTAAAGAAATTAGAACAGAAATTCAAATATTTATGGAATTCAACCAAGATGAGTATACAAAGTACCAGCTCCTTTGGGACACAGCAAAGGCAGTACTCAGAGGAAAATTTATATCTCTGAGGACGTAAACCAACAAATTGGAGAAACTCAAAAATTTAAGGATGTGACTCAATAATTTAAGGATGCACCTTAATCACCTTGAAAGAGAACAACAAGCCAAACCTCAAGTAACTCGAGGGACACAAATAATTAAAATCAAATTACAATTAATGAATTAGAGACAAGGAAAAAAATTCAAAAGAATCAACAAAACAAAGAGTTTGTTCTTTGAAACAATTTACAAGGTAGACAAACACCTAGCAAACCTGACCCAAAAAAAGATAGCAGCAAACCCATACAAACAAGATCAGAAATGAAGCAGGTAACATCACTAGTGAAGCATCCAAAATTCAGAACATAATAAGGGACGATTTTGCAATGTTTATGCCAAAAAATTTGAGAACATGCATAAAATGGATGATTTCCTAGGAAAAAAATTTATATCCCCGAACTCAACCATGAAGATTTAAACCTTCTTTACAGACCCATATCCAGCATTGAAATAGAAACAGCAATAAGTAATCTCCCATGCAAGAAAAGCCAAGGTCCAGTCGGATTCACAACAGAATTCCACAAGGCAGTCAAAGAAGAACTCACACCAATATTTCTCAAATTCTTCAATGAAATTGAAATAGAAAGTTCAGTACCAGACACAGTCTATGAAGCCAGTATAACCCTCATTCCCCAAAGCAGGCCAGGACTCATTACAGAAAGAGCACTATAGACCTATTTACCTCATGAACATAGATGCAAAAATTCTCAAAAAGCTTCTGGCAATCGACTTCAACAGGTCATCAAAAAAAATCATACTCCCCAAACAAACTGGATTCATTCCAGAGATGCAAAGTTGGTTTGATATACACAAGTCAAATAATGTGATCCACCAAGTAAACTGAAGCAAGGTAAAGAACTACATGGTTATGACTCTGGATGTGGAAAAGGAATTTGATAAAATATGATCCTATACGTAAAGAACCCATAGACACTACTCCCAAGCTACTAGAGCTAATACAAAACTTTGGGAAAGTTGCAGGATATACAATAAACCCTCAAAAATCAATGGGCTTTCTATATGCTAATGACCCGAATGCCGAGGCTGAAATCAGGAAAGTAACTCTTTTTGTAATAGTCTCAGTAAACATAAAATACCTAGGATTAACCATAACCAAAGATGTAAAAGACCTCTAGGATGAGAACTTTAAAAACAAGAAAAAAGAAATTAAGGAAGAACTAAGGAAATGGAAAAACCTCCCATGCTGCTGGATTGGGAGGATTCATATAATCAAAATGCCAATATTGCCAAAGTCTATCTACAAATTCAATGCAATCCACATTAATATCCCAACACCATTTTTAATGAAATAGATGAAGAAATTCAGAAATTCATATGGCACAATAAAAGACCCAGAATAGCAAAAACAATCCTAAGCAGAAAGAATGGTGTTGGAGGAATTACTATCCCCAATTAAAGCTGTATTATAAAGTTATAGTATTAAAAACAGCTTGTTTATGGCACCGGAGCAAGACTGAAGACCAATGGAACAGAATTGAAGGTGCACAAATAAACCCACAGAACTATGGCTACTTAATCTTTGATAAGGGAGCTAAAAAATAGCCTGGAAGAAAGATAGCCTCTTTAACTAATGGTGTGGGCAAAACTGGTTCATCACATGCAACAAACTAAAACTACATCCTTATATATCATTATATCAGCCTGCACCAAAATCTACTACAAATGGATTAAAGGCCTCAAAATTAAATCAGATTTGCTGAAAACACTAAAGGAAGAAATAGGAGAAACCCTTGGGCTTCTTGGCACAGTACCAAATTTCCATAAAAAGACCAACAAAAGCTACAAATTGAAGAAAGAATGGACAAATTGGACTGCATCAAACAGCAGTGCTTCTACAGGGCAAAGGACACAGCTCGCAAGATAACCAGAAAGCCCATAGATTGGGAAAAGATCTTTACTGGCCATACAATGTCCAAAGGGCTCATATCTAAAATATATGCAGAACTAGAAAAATTACATTCCTTGCAAACAAAACCGCAAAGAACCAAGAGCCCCCTCAACAAGTTGGCTAAAGACTTACAAGAGACTTCTCTATAGAAGACATGAGAATGGACAAGAGACATAAAAAAAAAAACTGTTCTACATCACTAGCCATAATAGAAATGCAAATCAAAACAACATTGAGATTCCACCTCACCCCAGTAAGAATGTCCTGTATAAAGAAAACTAACAATAACAAATGTTGGTGGGTATATGGCCAAAAGGGAACCCTACTTCATTGTTGGTGTGAGTGTAAAATGGTTCAGCCACTCTGGAAGCATTATGGAGATTCCTTAGAAGGTTAAACATAGAGCTCCCCTAGGACCAGTAGCCCCACTTTTGGAAATCTACCCAAAAGACCACAAACAATAACACACTAACGCCACCAGCACAACAATGTTTATCGCAGCCCAATTTGTCATAGGTAGAATATGGAACCAACCAAGAAGCCCCTCAGTAGACAAATGGATCAGCAAATGTGGTACATGTACAAAATGGAATTTTATGACTCGATCAGAAAGATTGACATTGTCCCATTGATAAGAAAATGGAACGACTTGGAAAAAATTATACTAAGTGAAGTGAGCCAGACCCAAAGAAATATGGACTGTATGGTCTCCCTTATAGGGAATAATTAGCAGAGGTTTAGGCAAGTCACAGAAATGGATCACAAGAGCCCTGGAGTTATACCCTTATAAACACATAAGATGATGGTAAGTGACATGAAATCCATATTATGGAAACGATAGTTATATCAATGTTGTAACTACTTTCAACGTGCTATGTGTAACCATAGCTTCTATTATTGATAATTTTCTTGTATCCTCTTCCTATGGTGTACCTGCACTACCATTGTATCTTATCTGAGTACATTGGAAAATGTGCATACCGGATTTAGAACTAGGAAACTGAAAGGGAATACCAAACTCCAGAGACACAGGTTGGTTGTCCAAAAGACAACCAACTATAAAAGCAATTCTTGCAAAACTGTTGGAATAAATGTACTTTACAACTTATTGGGGGGCAAGTTGAAAGGGGAAGGGTGGTGGGGGAATGAAGTAGGAGGTAACAGAATAAGAAATGTATCCAATGTCTAACATATGAAACTCTAACATCTCAATACATCATTTTGATAATAAAAATTAAAAAAGAAAGAATAGCCAGTCTGTTCTTCCAATGGCTAAAAAAGAAGAAAAAATAATCTGATTTCCAGTTTTTATTGTATTTTTCATTTAATTTTACGATATCTTAAACATTTAAAAATGTCTTTTAATTACATTTAGAAATTGAGTATTAAAATAGGGAAATGCCCTGATATATCCAAAAGTTATAGTAGTAGCAGATTTTGATTCGTTCAAACAAATTTCATATCCATCACAAGGTGTAAGGTAAATATTGTTGGGAAACTCTGCTGGCTACTTGTAAAAAGTATTTTATTGTAGAAACGAAAAGAGTATGTACGTGTGTATAGATTTCTCTCTGAGTTTCTCTTTGTATCTACCTATCTTAATGTTATCCACACCAAGACATAATTACTTGGCAGAATATTGAGGTAATCGACAAACAATTCAGGATTGTCTGGCATGATCCTATTCCCTACAGCTTTCCCAAATGACAGAAAATGCTCTTGAGTGACATAACATGAATTTCATAACATTCTTGTGGAGAGTTCCACTTCCTTCCATTTAATCTCTGGTACATGGCAAGAAAGAATAGATAATTCTCCACACCTTCGAGGTGTAATGGAGTATTGGGACAGAGTTTAGGACAGTGGTTCCACGTGTACAAGAGACTGTTGTTTGAAAGTCCCCTTTACCAATTGTTACTCTGTAGAAAGCAAAATTAAAAGCTTTGTGTCATGAAATGAAAGTGGCTCTTTTCTCAGTGGATTTTGCATTCAGCTTTTCTAGAAACAGGAATATATGAACACTGAGGATAATTCAGTTTGTTTATGCCAAAACACTCCATAGCAGGAAGAAGAGTGCTGGAGGTATGTTAATATGTACTTTCAAACTTTTTGCAAGCTTCAGTTTGAAAATCTTTTCGGTCCTGGTACAACAAAAGGCCAAAAAACAAGAAAATGCGATTGAAGACACAGAAGTCAACATATACACCTATGACACCTTGGTTTTTGATAATAAAGTCAATAGTATTGGATAGAAAAGCACAGCCTTTTCAAGAAATGGTAAAGGGGAATATTTTAAACTTTTCCTCCAAACTAAAGGTACATCCTTGTGTGTCTCCTCACACCACCACCAATTCTAATTGGATCAGGGACTTGAGGTAAAATGGATACAATAAATATGCAAGAAGAAAAAGGAAAAACACCAGGGCTTCTGAGCACAGGTGAACAGATTTGTATAAAATCTCACAACCACATTAAATCACAGTATTGTACAAACGGACGCCCATGGATTTGCTAAGCTCCATATGTCAAATTATGAAGAGAGAGGAATATGAGAGAAGATATGCAATAGCTACTAAACAAATAGGGCTCTCAAATACAAAATATTCTTGAAACACAAAAAATTAAATCACCCCAAAGTAATGCTCAAAGAAAGAACTCGGGCTGTTACTTCAATAGAGGGTTCTTTGAAGACAAGGACTAATAGGACCAGTGAAGAAACGGACACCATATCTAGGCTTATAAGAAATTCAAATCAAAACCATATTAAGATTCCACTTCTCCCTTCTTACAAGGGTGATTGTCAGGAAATTTAGTAACAATGGATGCTTAAGGGATGTGAACAAAGGGAATGATACAATAATGCCTTGGGTAGTGGGGCGGGTTAAATTTCTTTAGACATTCTGCAAAACAGTACACCATATCCGCAATAAAATATATACATAGATTATGATCGAGCAATCTCAATTGTGGGCATTCACTGTACAGATCATAAAGAATTCCCCATGCTAAAACTTCCCACATGATCATGATCATTGCAGCATTGTCTCAAATAGCCAACATATGTAACCAACTCTTGTGGCCCTCAGTTGATGAATGGAACAACAGAAAGTGGTTTTATATTCAGAGTGGAATTCTAGGCTTCCTTCAGAAAGAATGACATCCTCTCATTTGTAAGGAAATGGAAAAACATTGGGAAAACACTATGTTGTGTGAAGGGAACCAGTGGCAAACAGAGCCGATGGATTCGCTGAGTGGTAAAAATGGCATACATGCCTAGGATTTTCCACGCAGAGTATCACAGTTTCTCAATACTTTGGACATATAATCACAAATAATCATGGTACTAGTAATGATCTCAAATATATGGAATTCGGAGGTTTCTTTATTTTTACTTTGAAATCCTTATTTGAAATTATTCCCTTTGATTTAATTTTCTGTATTTGAAAACCAGGTGTCGCTGTAGTAGAGCGTGGAGCTCTTAATATTGTCTCTTTCTTTATCGTAGTAAGGAAATGACTTCCTCACCCTGTGAGACGTACAAATGGTGAAGGAATGCAACAAAGAAATAGAAATTGTTGTAAATAACCATTCAAAGTTGCTGAACAGTTGATTGGAAAGTGTAGCAAGAGAAAAATGAGGGAGGGATTACCACGTTTGACAAATTTTATATACCCTATCTTAGAAATGCATTTCTATGTTGATCACCATGAGACATAACTTTAAAAGACTAGGCACACACACAGTCACACACTCAAACACACACACACAAACTCACACAGACAATCAATAATTTGCTTCTTTCTGATTATCTACCAAGACTTGTAATATTTCCAGCTATGCACAAATTTTAATAAATTTTGAATGTTATTTTTTGGATACATGGAAAAATCTAGTTTCCCACTGCAAACTGCATTTACACTTAATTTGTTTTCATTTTTTTTCTTATTTCCAGGATGATGTACAGTGTGGTTACAGAAACATGCTTCATATAGTGATTACATATTTTTTTCTTCTCATACCTGCTATCCCTTCCTGATTTGTCTCCCTTAATCCCTCTGCTTCACCCCTCCAACCACTCCCGCGATTTCTTAATTATTTACATATTAACTCTATGTCTTAGTAATTCTTTTTTTTTTTTTTTTTTGGCCAGTCCTGGGCCTTGGACTCAGGGCCTGAGCACTGTCCCCGCATTCTTCCCGCTCAAGGCTAGCACTCTGCCTCTTGAGACACAGCGCCGCTTCACGCCGTTTTCTGTATATGTGGTGCTGGGGAATCGAACCTAGGGCCTCGTGTATCCGAGGCAGGCACTCTTGCCACTAGTCTATATCCCCAGCCTGTTAGTAATTCTTAATAATATTATAAAGTAAAATAAACAGAGGTCTGATCCTTCATGCTCAGTGTCACATTCAATTTTCAAAATTCTTATGTGCTCTGGGCTTAGTAATTGTAAAGCAATTCATTCCAATATGGTGATATATGCATATACCTCTCTTTCTTTATGCTTCCTGTAATCTGTTCCTCTTTTAGTCTGTCTTCCTAAGGCCCTTGATTTTCTCATTTTGTTCTGCTTACTACGCAATTCACTTGGTGAGCCCTTTCTGCTCTATTCCCTACCCTATTTTTTATTCATTCTGTCTTGCAAAATGTCCTCTTTAACGAAGTCAAAGAATCCTTGTGTATTGTCACACACTGAAATTATTTCGATATTGAGTATCTTTCGTAGTAAGAAAAGCTCACAGAGTTGAATTGTTTTTTTTTTAAAAAAAAACTCCCAGAAGTTTTTTGACTCACCAAATTGATGTTCACATAATGTCACATGAATTGAAGTTCTCTTTTAAAGAGGTTAATTTTGTGATACTTTCTTACATGCAAGAAGACATAATGAAATGAAACATATAAGACTCATGTAAACCTAACTGAAGAACAATCGTAGGAGGACTGTACATGTTAACGTACTTAGATTTCCATTAAATGATCATAATTGCGTTTCTCCTACCGAACTGTGCTTTCTCAAATATTAAATGATATAATTCTATAAGGGAAGAAACACCTCCATTGATGTCAGAATTAATTGTAAAGAATATACACTGCAAACAAATTGGAGGTTTCAATGATTAGGTGAGGGCTGGGAATATGGCCTAGTTGCAAGAATGCTTGTCTCAATTATTAGGGGAAATCAAAAGATATTCATATGTTTAGACTTTTTTTAAATTATTTTAACTCATATATAAGACAAGGAGAAATACTTGTTGAACACACGGTAGGGCAACTGATTCTTTCTACAAAAGCATAAATAAAAACACAATTTTTTCTTTCGGTGCATTGAGTGCTAACACATATGTCTGTATTCTGTCTAAAAACACTAGAAATATCCTTGGTTCTTCTAGAGGTACTGAAAATTGAACAATTGCCTATTATCGTGAATGAATTCCCTGATTTCTTAACTTCCATATACACTGAAACCCATTAATTGGACAGCTTTTGGAAAAGAATAACTGGACACTTGTGTGTCTTGACCCACGTGGAGGGAGTTGTACAGGTAAATCAATGAAGAACTAATTATTTTAAGGACTAGGGCACATTTCTTCAAGCCATACCCTAGGTTATACATATAGAGACACAAAACATGTAATGTCACCTAGTCTTAGGCCCAAAATAGTAAATATTTATGAGTACATGCGAAATAATAATCCTAAGATTTCAATCCAAATCGGTAATGTTTGAACTACATTTCTCTATCTAAAATTTGATACAAAACACAAATGTAAAAAGAAGGCATCATTATAGGGAAAGTGTCTTACAAAGGATAGAACCAAACTATGAGTACATGTCTGAATTTTCACAGGTACTCTCATCAATCCGCAGGTTGACAAGGATATTTTTGTTGTTCTCCCGCAGAATAACTTGCCTTATCACTCCACATTCTTGAGCTTTCATCCTGTTCGTTATTCAAATAGAAATCACAAGGAATCACAGATTAAAAAAGAGAAAATAGCGTCATGAGTTTTGCCCTATGACAAAGCATCCATATATTATTTTTATTGTAACAGCAGCAATGGGTATTGACATTAAAAGATGAAGGAAAAGCGAATTGCTTTACTGTGAGCAAACTGAAATATAATATTGATTTAGCTTAAGAATTAGTACAGGAAATTTATCAGGCAATTTACAATAAAAAACGTACTTTATCCAAAGATATGAGTTAATGATTCATAGTTATTGGACATAAAAGCCTTCTGCGTTTGCGAATCATATATTTATTCATATAAATTAGACGTTGTCTGTGTGAAATGATTGAAAGTGGGTTGTGCATGTGCTATGTAACAATAGACACTGTATCACTTCTATATTGAGGCCCATCAATTTAAATTTTACAGTGTTGGTCATGACATAAAGCGAAACAAAGGGTTGGAATACCTCTCTTATATAAGCCCATGGGAAATACCAAGGACTGTAACAGATATTCCATAATGACTTATGAATATCCCTGGAAATATTTTATTCGTATGATTGTTTAAGTGTCTGTTCTCTATTTTGCCTTCTAAGAGCTGTTGTACAACAGGCTACAAATAAAAATGGACTATTTCAGATTGTGTCATGACGTAATTTAAGAATACTATCAAAATTGGCAAAATTTGCAATGATGTAATTCAAGGAACTTCAGGGACAATTCTAAGAGCTATCATGGGTCTCTCTGTCCTTAATCTTAATCAATAAATGCATCTTCATTTGTAAGTGTGCAATGTCTAAGTACTTGAGCTATATAAGCGTTCAATTATATAATAGAAGTATATAAGACAGTGTAGAGAAATTGATTATAATTTCATAAATATATGCATGTTAACTGCTGTTTGAATAGTTCAAGTCTACAGGCTATGGTTTGCAGTTTGTAATGAGCCTCTAGGGTTTGAACAATTTTTAAAAGGCACAATGCATTAATATTCAAATGTGCTGATGATACTGGGAATATTTGTGTTCTATGTGGATCAATAAAGACTTTATTTTAGACTAGATTCAGTTGAAAACCATGTTTATTACAGTCCTAACAAGGTGTCCTGAGACATATCTAGGTGTTCATGACTCCTACAAAATTAACATTATCATGTATGCTCCTCTAATTAATTAATGAATATATTACACTATTGATTTTGCCATGGATGGAAGTGATATAAGTAGAAACACTATTCCCACATTTCAAACTAAAATTATGACCAACATTCAGAAATGAATTACACATAAAAATAAAATGTCTATCAAAATGGATCAATATGAACATATTAGCACCGGAGATACAAAAGTAGCCAGGTAATGATTTTCAATATATTTGGAGACAAAATTGAAGGAATTATTTTGTGCTCAATTTTCAATTGTTAAACATTCAGATTGTTTCCTACTACAATAATTACCATGGAAACACTCAGTTATATTTATCCTGGATTTCAAAATTTGAGTTACCATGGAATCACATAAAAGGATATGCCCAAAGATATTAAATGGAAAATAATACTGTAACAGAAAACTACTTTTGGAGGATATCTCACTTTCAAATTGAGACAGAGCATAGAAGACATGTAAGATTCGGCAACTCCACAGCTTGTCATAATTGGTTTTTGCAGTAGGAGAATGTATAGATTTTCAGAAGCAAAATTATGATCGGTGCAGTTTTGTAACCACAACCCAAAAGGTCTAGAATAGTTGTGTATCTTATAAGTGTGAGATCTCACAGACCAAAAGGACAGTCCAACCAGCCGAGTTCTACTGGGATTATACAAACCTCCATGTTGAATCCAATATTAATATCTACTGGGTTAACATGGAGAATTGCCTAGACAGATAGCGTTAGAGAACTGAGAGTAAGAGATGTTAGAAGTTCGTCCTTCTTCCATAGGATATACTGGAATGCCAGACAGATAATGGTGAGAGATTATGTCAGGACTAGAAGTAGAAACAGAGACGGGGGCTTCTGTCCACAAATATGGATGCAATAAGGGAGGGTTAGAAATATCGGACCAAACAATATCTCTGAATTAGCCCCTGCCCCTGTTTGTAAATGCAAAGATCAACAAGTAGGACAGTTAGTAATAATTTGCTTAGGTTGTTCAAAAGGAATATTATTTTATTTTATTTATTTGTTCCAGTCCTGGGGTGTGGACTCAGGGCATGAGCACCGTCCCTGGCTTCTTTTGGGCTCAAGGCTAGCTAGCACTCTGCCACTTGACCCACAGTGCCACTTCTGGCCATTTTCTATATATGTGGTGCCAGGGAATCACACCCATGGCTTCATGTATAGGAGGCAAGCATTCTTGCCACTAGGCCATAATCCCAACCCTAAAGGGAATTTTATATGAGACAGGTAAATGACTTGCATTAGAATGCCGAGCTGCATGGTTTCTTTTGCCAAAATAAAAGAGACTAAAGCATCTACATGAAAATTACCACATGCCATAGGACCTGTCAAATTAGAATGACCAAGAATGCGAATGACATACATTGAATGCTGTCTTTGGCATAACTGGCTTTGAATTGTTTAAATAGTGAACCTAGTGGAGGGGTTATGTGATAAATAACAGCAGAATATATATTGCATAAAACATGTGCTGCATAGTTAGACTCAGTGATTAAATTAGAAGGTATTAAGAAATTCTGTAAAGCATATATAACAGCCTGTGATTGATTTTGTGTGCCTATTGCCAGGGAGTGAGGAAAACTTGATATTTACCTTCTGTCCAAAAAGCACATTTGTTATTTTCGGTAGTATTTTCAAAAAAATTAGGAGCATTTAGAATGGGCTTAGAAAGGCAAATATTATCAGTAATATAAATTTGTTTTGTTTTGTTTTGTTTTTGGCCAGTGCTGGGGCTTGGACTCAGGGCCTGAGCACTGTCCCTGGTTTCTTCTTGCTCAAGGCTAGCACACTGCCACTTGAGCCACAGCGCTACTTCTGGCCATTTTCTGTATATGTGGTGCTGGGGAATTGAACCCAGGGCCTCATGTATCCGAGGCAAGCACTCTTGCCACTAGGCCATATCCCCAGCCCAGTAATATAAATTTGTTATTGAAATAATTGCCTTAAAGGGCTAGAAAGTAATTGGTATAAAACTTCTCCATTAAAGCCATTCAATAACAAAGGGAGGAGATCAGAGGTTTGTAATGAAAATTTGAATAGTTATTTAGGTGTGGGGATGATAATCAAGTAGGTGTCTTGCCCACTGATTTGCAGGCACCTTTTACAGCCTTGCATGATAATAAAACTGATCACCTCCAGACATGTGGTTTACATTTCAGACAATGTGTGGCTGGTACATATCAAAGTCTTGTTGTACTGTGCTATTTCCCCTGTGGGGTAGACTTTGTAAGTAGATTTAATAACCCATTAGGGACACATAAATGTATGCGGGATAAGAAATTTTGAGTCAGGGCTTTTTCTACTAAAAGTAATTCCTGACTTTCTTCACTAGTTAATACACAAGGGCTATTTAAATTCGAATCCACTTGAAGAATGGAGAATAAATTATGCAAAGCATATGTGGCAATTTCTAAGGAAGCATGGAGCCAATTAATGTCCCGTACTAACTTTTGAATATTAAGAGTATTTATTTCTTCATTACGAATTTTTATAATTGGGGGATAATTGCTTGTTTTTTAACTAAATACACTAGATACTTTAATGACTCCTCTGTCCAGATTTTATCAGTGGCAACTAGTAAACCATATTCTTGCAAGTGCAAGGGCAAAATTTGTAATAAGTCGGCCAGAATATATTTTTTAGGTGCAGCAAATAATAAGTCATCCATATAATGAATACATGAAACCTGAGCAAATCTTTTCCTAATATGTTCTAGTGCTCTGTCTACAAAATTTGACACATAGTAGGTGAGTTTATCATGCCTGGTGGCAATAATTTCCATTTAAACCTTCTATGGGGTCCTTGGAGATTAATCTGACTTAAAGTAAAAGCAAAGTATGATTGGTCCTCATCAAGAAAATAATAAACAATCTCGCAAATCTATTAGTATAATATGCCAATTTTCAGGATTCATACATGCCTGGGGAACCCAGGTTGTAAAGTATCCATAGGCATCATAGCTGCATTTAGAGCTCCTCAATCAATGAGCAATCTCCATTTGCGAGATTTCTTTTTAACAACAGAAATAGGAGAGTTCCAGGTAGAGAAAGAAACCTCAATATTATTTGAAGCTTACTGATGTCCAACAAGTCGCACTGAGGCCGCCAACTTTTCCTTAGATAATGGCCTTTGCTCACTGCAATTTGGACAATCTGTCTGCCAAGAAATCTTACTGAGAGAGACATGCATCTGAACATCAAGGGAAAACTAAATGAGCTCCCCACTGTTCTAAGAGGTCTAGTACAATTACGTTAATCGACTGAAGGTGGTCAAATAATGGGGAACCGTCGATAGTGAGGGAGAGGAACAAAGTCCTCAGAGTCAGAATCTGAAGAAGAGAAAAGTAAAGACAGGCGCTGCAGCAAAGTTCTTTTCTTCATAAGACTCATACTCATTGAAGTCTTTGGCAGATCAGGAGAGCCTTTCAGCACACTGACTGCCCTGCTGAGGTATTTAGAGTGGCTTCATTTTCTAAAGAAATATTGGTAGTGGCCAAAGCTTTAGCTTTTGGCACTACCTTTTCTCTATCAGAACTGGCAAGAGATTGCTCAGGTGTAGCCATCTCTTTAACTCCTGCCCAATTTGAGTTTTTACCTCCTTGGGCAAACTATAAGCCTTCGTAGCTTTTTCTACATCTGTCTCCAGTTCAGGAGCTGATGTTTCCACAGCATCGCAAGCATGATATTTAGCGCTGTACATGTTAATGACCAAATAGACCAAAATGTAACGGGAACCTTGTCACCAAACTGATATGCCTTTTACAAATTATTCTTTACTCCCTCCCAGAATTCTAAGTCTAATGTACCTTCCTCCGGGAACCATGGATTATACTCAATTACCACCTGCATGCACTCATCTAATTGTGAACACAAGACCATAGCTCTGTTAAGTTTCAATACAAGGTCGATAAGATTAGAAAAGAGTAGATTTAGCTTGTCCCATAAACCTGTATTATTTTATCTATTAGGAGCTCACCACTCAGGTCCCTTATCTCCTTTCATCAAAATATCTTTCACCTACACTCGAGAGAGAGCTCAAAACCAGTTCAGCAATCTCCTAAGGATCAATTATCAGGTCCCTCGATCTGGAAGCCAGTTGTTGGACCCGGGTATTTCTAACTGTAGTCAGGGCACAGGTTATGCAAAGGAGAGTGGTCCAAAGAATACTTTTATTTAGCAGGGCCAGGGTTTAAATCAGTTTAGAAATCAATTCACAACTTCAAGAGTAAAATTATTACACAAGTATATTCATATAAACACCAAAGGTATGGATGTCACTACTGTAACTTGTGTTGCTATCTCAAAGGTTGTTGCTACTACGAAGTTGTCAATACTACAATTTGTCAGCTCTTCAACAAAGGATCAAAACAGTCAAGGCAGAAATCTATTACCTAGCTACTATTTGCTCAAAACTAATTATCATAGATTATTGACTTCCCACTTAATTGAGAAAAGCTTTCATTGGAGCAGCTGGGCAACAAGTCTCCCCAAGAAGGCTTTATACGTAGGGCAGAGACTCATGACAAAGGGTCATACTTTGGCCTCAAACACAGGAGACTCTTTAATAGAGAATTTTCTCCAAAGGCATATTAGTTTGGTAATAAGCATCAGAATGTCTGTGCTGAGGTTAAATACTCCACACTTCGGAGAAATTATTCTCCTACAGAAGTGCAGGTTTTCTAGTCATATCCTGGATCCTGTTGCTCAGAATGAGTCATGTGCTGTGCCTTGGCTGTTCTTTTGAAGAATCTATATACAGTTTTCGAGAGTGGTTGAAGTAGTTTACATTCCCAGCAGCAGAGCAGTAGATTTCCTCTTTCACGGAATTCCCTCCAGCACTTGTTGCTTGAGTTAAGGTAATTACTCATTCTGACATTGGAAACAAGTTATCTCAGTGTTGTTTTTATTTGCAAATCAGATACTGCCAATGATGGTGATTATGTTTATGTGTTTCAATATTTTTATTTCCTCTTCAGTGTAATCTCTTTTTAGATCCATGGCGAAATTTGTGATTGGTACATTAGGTTTTGGAGGGAATCGTTTCTTGAATCCCCTGTGTATGAATAATATTAGCAAGTTATAACATTTGTCTGTTGCAAATTTACCATCTGCTATTTGGAAAAATGGTTTGTTAGGTCTAGGAATTTGGAGATTTATTTGGGTCCTTCAGATATAAAAACATAATATCAGCAAATCGGGACAGTTTGACATTTTCTCTCCCTGTTTGGATCCTCCTTATTTGGAGCTTTCTTGCTATGGCTAAGGATTCCAGAAATATATTAAATAGGAGAAGAGAGAGGTTTTATCCGTGTCTTGTTCCTGATTTCCAAGAAAATAGTTTTAGTCCTTCCCATTTAGTATGACTTAAGCAGTTGGTCTCATATATATGACTTTCATTGTTTTAAAAAGGGTCTTCCTATTCCTATTTTCTTCAGGGCTTTAAAAATGTATTGCTTTGTTATTACGTTGAAGGTTTGGGGCAGCCACTCTGAGAATTATGTGATTCTTCATCTTACCTACCTCAATTTGGTGGATTTCATTAATAGTTATGAATCTGCTATAGCAGGCTTCCAGTTGTGGAATGAAGGCTAGTTGGCCATGATGCACGATTTATAAAATCTGTTTTTGGATTCTGCTAGGTAATATTTTGTAGAGCAGTTGTGCATCTTTGTTCATAAGTGAGATTTGTTTGTAATATCTTTTTTGGGGGTCTTTTCCTGGTTTTGTGATGGTATTTGCTTGAAGAAACAGGTTTGGGGTTTCTCACTCTGCATCAATTTCACGGGTGAACTAGGAGAATATTGGTGTTTTCCCCACTATTAGAAAGTGTTATCAAATTCTTCGGTGATTGCCTTTTATATATTAGAAGAAATTTCATTGCTTCCTGTATCTCGTCATAATTCATGCGGTTATTTAATTGATTTATATGTTCTTGCGTCAGGTTGGACAGTTTATATTTCGGTAAAAATCTACCTATTTCCCTAAAGTATTTATTCTTTAGTGAGTGTAGATTCTGGAAATACTTGTTTCTGATTGTTTGGATGTCCTGGATTATTCTGGCAATATTTCTTGTGGAAACCATGATGTTACCAATTTGGGAGGCTTCTCGCCTTCTTTCCATTATTCATGAAAGTGCCGTGTCAAGATCTATTATATAGCCATCAAACAAAAACAGGTGGTAGGGTATAAAGAAGAACCTGAAGAAAAATGGAATGGAATACTAAACCCAAAAATAAAGCTGAATTTTTTAAAATTTTTTTTCTTATTTATTGTCAAAATTATGTACAGATACGTTACATTTTCGTACCTTAGGCATTGGATACATTTGCTGTCTTGTTTGTTTACTACTCCCTCCTTTCTCCTCTACACGCCCCATTTCCTTCTTTCTCCATGAGTTGTACAGGTGGTTTACCCCAAACAGTTTTGTAAGTATTGAGTTTGAAGTCATTTGTCTTTTTATCCTGTGTCCCTTGATTTGGGTATATCCTTTCAATTTCCTAGTTCAAATATGAGTACATATGGTTTCCAATGTACTCAGATAAGATATAGTGATAGTGCAGGTATGAACACAAGAAGAGGATACAAGAGGAACATCAACAACAGAAGCCACGGTTACACATGGCATGTTGAATATAATTACAACAGTGATATAACACTAGTTTCCATAATATGGAGTTCATTTCACTTAGCGTCATCTTCTGTGTTCAACATCGATGTGGCCAAAATAGAACACTACTTCATTGTTAGTGGGAATGTAAACTGGTCCAACTACTCTGGCAAGCACTATGGAGATTCCTCAGCAGGCTTAACATAGAGCTCCCCTAATACGCAACAGCCCCACTTTTGGACATCTACCCAAAAGACCTAAAACAAAAACACACTGAAGCCACCAGCACAACAATGTTCATCGCAGCACAATTTGTCATAGATAAATTATGGGTCCAACCCAGATGCCCCTCACGATAATGTGGTACAGATACACGATGGAAGTTTATGCCTCATTCAGAAAGACATTGCCCCATTCATAAGGCAATGGAAGCACTTGAAAAAATATGCTAAGTGAAGAGAGCCAGACCCAAAGAATCATGGACACTATGGTCTCCCTCATAGGCAGTAATTATCATAGGTTTAGGCTAGTCACAGAAGAGGATTGCTAAAGCTGCATTCTTACAGTCAGTTGATATTCAATAAAGGAGCTTAAGATACATAATTGTATTAACAGACTCTTCAACTCCTGGTGCTGGGAAAACTGGGCAGACACATGTAGAAAACTCAAAGTTGATCCTAGCCCATCACCATGCACCAGGGCAAACTCAAAATGTATTTAGAACATCAACAACACCCCTGAATCCTCTAAACTACTGAAAAACAGAGGAGGAGAGACACTAGAACTTATAGGCACAGGTAAGGGTCACAACAGATAGTAGAGAGAATTACCAAATGAGAATACTAAAAAATAAAAAGTTTCTGCACAGCTAAAGACATACCAACCAAACTACAAAGACAGCCTATCATGTGGGAAAGGATCATCACCAGCAGAGAAACAGAAAAAAGCCAAATATCTGTCACCTACAGAGACATAAACAAACTAACCACCTCTGAACGCAGTAAACGAATAATTAAATGGGCAAAAGAGCTAAACAAAGACGTCACAATAGAAAAGATAAAAATGGCAAAGAAACATTTAAGGAAATATTCACCATCCCAGGCAGTAAAGGAAATGCAAATAAAAACAACCCTTTATCATACCGTCTCACTCAGTTAGAATGCCGTACACTCTGAACTCGGGCAACAAGAAATGCTGGAAGGGATATTGGGAAAAAGGAACTCTTCTTTAATGTTAGTTGGAGTGCAAATTAGTACATCCATTCTGAAGAACTGTATGGAGGTTCCTCAAAATGCTCAGCATAGACATATCCTATGACCCAGCCATATTACTCCTCGACATCTATTCTGAACAACATGTCTCAGGATATCATAAAGACAGCTGGACATACATATTCATGGCTGCACAATTTACAACAGCCAAAATATGGATAAAAGACTGATGCCCCACTACAAGCGTGGGGATCCACAAAATGGGATACCTATACACAAAGGAATACCACACAGCGATTTCAAATGATAAAATATTGTTATTCTCAGGCAAATAATGAGAACTTTAACAAATATTGTTGAGTGAGACAAGCGTAGAACACACAGAACCAAGGGGCAAGGTTTCCTTTATATAAGACTGTTAGGATGGGTGAGGGGACAGTAGAGCCTAGGATGGCAAAAGAAAATCCTTTGGAAATGGTATTTCCACAGGTTTGCATCAGTGATGTTACATTATGCGTATAAAACCAAACAAGTACTAAACAAAATGGTCTAGAATAGACCTATCAGTAGATAACAATAGCTCAGCAGCTAAGTAAATATGACTGTAAAAGATGAGAATAAGTAAAACAACTCCAAGAGGACTCAGGAGGATTCTATTGTTGACATTACATTTAAAGTTCTAGGATTATTGCCTTTGTGATAAGCTACATCTTACTGTATAGGATTTTGGTATACTAGGTATTTTATATATGCCTACCTGCTCTAGAGAAGGGAAAAAAATCAAGGGTATATGATATCTCATGAAATGTATGCACTGTCTTATGTATGTGTACACTTTTGCACAACACTTTGTCAACATTTTAATGTATAATCACACACACACACAACATCTAGCCTTAATATGAAATCTTTTTATGTCTATGTAACATGTCCACTGAGCTTACAAATAGTATATGCATGGTTTGTGAGTAATATTTGCAGGGATTTTCCCTGATATGCAGAGTTAAAGGCTAAGTCTGACTGAATACATGTTTCAAGATCCTGGAACCTACTAAATTGAGTTTAAATATTAGGGTGTGTGTCAGAATTAGTTTCCTTGCTTTAGGTTAATGAGATTGGTTGTGATAACAATCTCACATGTTACACCAGGCACATGACACAACATCAACCTTGATCATTTGTGTTTAGTTTATGTGTTGTGACCAAAAGGAAAATGATGGGAGCCTTCTACTGGCCTTAATAAAAAGTCAAGACCCAGGAGTCAAAATGCATTCCAAAATATAACATTTTTTTCTCTCAAGGAATGTCACGTTATATATATATTCATGATAGTAAATTGTGGGATATGGCTAGGTGCTAGGGAAATGTATTTCTAATTAAATTTCACATAACAGAAGTCCTTAAGCTCAACTGAATTACAAAAACATAACGTTTAAAATATCTCTGTGGTGTTTATATTTTCCATTATAAAGCCAACAAACTTAATATGAATCAATTTTTAATCTGTCTGAATAGGAAATGAGATCGGTCGAGAGACACATGAAGAATGCTCTATACCACAGGCCAAAAAAAAAAAAAAAAAAAGCAAAGCAAAATGAGCCTCACATTCGATATAGCCCCAAGAAGAATGTCTATTATCAGGAATACTACTAATAAGAAATGCTGGGGGACATATGACGAAAAGCAAACGCTATGAAATTATTGATGCAGATATACACTTGTTCAATAATGCTGCCACCTATGATCCAACAAAGGAAAGTGAAGGGGAAATCAATCCTTCATAACTTCAGCATCCAAAATGCTAAAACGCAAGGTACCATTACTTTTTTCTTGAAAGGTCAAGTCAACTCACCAATCCCCAAAACAACACCGATGAAATACAAATGGAGGAAAAAATTCCTGTGATGCTGGCTGAAATTACCGAAAATATGAACATTAAATTCCATTAAAAAATCAAAAACACAGAAAGTTATCCTTGAGCGAACATTGGGACATGAAGAAAGAAATGGAAGTACATATAGATACAGCCAGTCCATGGTGGTAGATAAAACAATGAAGGATCAAGCAATGTTTTCCTGTCAACAAAAAATTGAGTATTTCAAAAATATGCCTCAAGATTTACTGCATCTGGAAGCAGGAATTGTGGGGATCCTGACCCCCTTACCATGTAGTGCAAAAGCAATATTTTGATCATACCACACACAGATACTTAAGCAAACCCAATTTCAGGAAACAGTGGGTAAAGAATATCATAAGTTCTCTTGACGTCATTTTATTTTCAACCCTTCAGAATCCATTACTGAAGTATCAAACTGCATGGAATTTCATGCAGCATATATGTTGCACAATTGTCTAATTCTCTACTCAAGTATATCAACGTTTGGCCATAATGGTTTTCGTTATTGGAAGGGCATGGAATACTGCTTTTGGAATATATAAAAGATTTTGAGTTCACATTAAAACAGATTTTGATTATGTTACAATGAAATTAAAGATAGCAGACTAAATATGGAAGTCCTACTGAAATTCTATCACAATTGTTTTATAATGCAGTCTTATTGATGACAAAGTTTTGCTTAGCATGCATCATTTTAGGTGCAGACATACAAATCTCTATGAAATGCTGTAGGATATAAAATAACATAATGTTTTATTTTACACTACAGGAATTATATGAACATTGAAAGAAAATATTTACTCTGAATAGATTCAATTGGGAAAACACCAGCATGAGTATCAACATATAACAAAGTGTACCTATATTTCCTTTATTTGAACAATAGCTTTTGGCACTGACAGTAAAATATTGAAGAAAACCTGAATTGATTTATTGTGAGCAACAGAAATATAATTGCTCATTTTTGCCTCACTATTTGTGAAGGAAACTTATCAAGTGACCTGCAATGAAAACGGAATTCACGACTCCTCAAAAGAATCTGGTTGGGAGCAGCTGCAGTGCAATAGCTCAGCTCCCTCAAGCACCGCAGATTTCTCACCCCTTAGAAACTTTTACCACTAGAAATACAACCAGCCTAAGTTGTAACAGTACAGGGATTCTGGCCAGGAAGGAAAAACCGACTTTGCACGTCTGAAAACACAGATTCGAGCTCTGGGCGGTTTCCCACCGCCACGCCAGTGTGGCCTGCACAGGCACAGTGCCCATCACAGCAACCCGCACTCCATGGAGGTAAAGCACACAGCAGAGACCCACCGGCGCCTGAGAACGGACGACCTGAAATCACCGAGAAAGCGTGAGTACCCACGAAAGATATTCTCACTCGCGACCACAGAGCAACGCCAGCAAGGCAGCCCTGCCCCCATCGCCAGAGCAAAGCGCCATCTTTGCCACTGGCATAGGGTTAGACCAGATTGGAACTAAAGCGGGTCTGGGAAAAGCGAGGTCAAATTAGACATCTTTGAAAAGGGCAAGAGGGACTAATCAGCAAGAACTGACTCTGCCCAGGAGAACGCCCCCTGCCCAGGTGGGAGGTATGCCCTGGGCCTTGGCTTAGCCAGAGGAGCCCCGCCCTGCCCACAGGAACTTCTAAATTTAAAGCGAAAACAGCCACCAGCTCCCTGCGGCAGGGAAACACCAGACTGAGGTTCCTGAGACAGTTAAATGGTCCCGTCACAGAGGAAGCCCAATTCCCAGCCTGAAAAGGAGCTGGTTTCCAAAGCCACCTCTGCGAAAGAGGCCGCCTGGTGCAGGAGGCAGAAGCCTTGCACAGGCAAGCACCTCTCAGCTTCGTAAAAGAGGCCAGTGGCGCCCCTCCCTTTGAGTTCACAGCCTATTCAAAGGCAGTCTGTAAAGGCCACGGCCCTGCAGCAAACAGAGGAGCAAGCTGAATTCTGCCAAACCCAGAAAATCGGGAATATACACTGCAGACCATCCTAACGAAACCGGAGATTGGGAAACACAACCCAAACAAAGAAGACTCCATTTTTTATCTTTATCTTTTCAACATTTCTTAAACTTAAAAAAAATTTTTTTTTTCAATTCGGAAACGTCGTCTTTTTTTCCCCCCATGTTTTCTATTTTTACCAGTTTGTTTTATCAAGTTTTTTATTTCTTTTCTGTTTGTTTGGGTTGTTCCTTTGCTGATTTAAAATTTTTTTTTCCTTTTTATTTTATCTTCTTTTTTAAATAATTATTCTCTGTTGTGTGTTCTGTCTCCCACTACTTTTACTTTATTTCTCTCTCTGTGTTCTCTTTCTTTAAAACTTACTTCTCTATGAAGAACACAACCACACTTTTCTGCTAACTCTCCATTATCTATCATTGCAACCTTATTCTCTCCACTAATTCTACCCTTCTTGACACTCCCACGTCACTGAAATTAAACCAAAATCACCACCTCCCCTCCCCAATACATTTTAATCTATTCTCTTTACTACCTCCAACTTACCCTCCTGACTTACTGCCTGGACCTCCAGTCTCCAATGACTCCTGGTTATTGGATAGAGGGTATCCCAGCTTAATAAGAGTGAATCAAAGGGGTTCATAGAGAAAGCCAGTCCTAAAAGATCTTAATATAAAGACAAGAATTGTGTATAGGGTTGTAACAGTAAATAAGTAACTACTGAATACAGGGTGCAGAATCAGTTGTTATATTGAGATTGTATTAGGAACACCAAATCTAATTTTATAGACAGGTATACAGGGTATCTGTACATAATTGTGAACTTGTAAGATTTACACAACAGTGCTTGGTAAGGGCTGCGTTGGGTCTTAAAGGTACTCACAGGTGCTGGTAGACTGCCATCCCCAATTCAAATGGGCAGAAGAAACACAAGAAGGATGGCAAACAATGAAGTCTTATCTCCCACTCAAAACAAGCAGGAAGCACAGCAGCCAATCAAAGACATAGAAGAGAACCCTCAAAATGCTCTACAAAGTCTACTGATAAACATGATAAATGAAAAGTTTGAATCTCTTCAGTCAATTATTCTAGAGCGTGAGGAGGCAAATCAAAAATTAATGGAGAATTTCATGGCATCCACAAATAGAAACATAAATGAACTTCAAGAGTCAAATGAAAAGATAGCTAACCAGCATAAGGATTTGAGAGACAACTCTCAAAACCAAAGTAATGAAGTTAATGAAGTAAAGAAATCCATACAAGACCTAAGAAATGACATGGAAATTATCAGGAAAGACCAGTCAGAAGCAAAAGAGATTCGAAATCAAGTAACTAGCCTACAGTCCTGACTAACTGAAGCAGAGGATCAAATTTCGGGAGCTGAAGTTTCCTTAGATTCTATGGAGAAAGATCAAAAATCAATACAAATCCAGTCCAATCAGCAAAACAGATCGCTACAGGAGGTTCAAGACACAATCAGGAAGCCCAATTTAAGGATACTAGGTATTGAGGAAAACTTGGAGAAAGAGGTTAATGAGATAGGCAACCTATTTAACAGAATATTAGCTGAGCACTTCCCAAATATCCAGAAGGAAAGGCCTATACATATATAAGAAGCATTTAGAACCCCAAATCGACCAGATCCGAATAGGACATCCCACCAACACATTGTGATCAAAACAGCTTCAGCAGAGTGCAAGGAAAAAATACTCAAAGCTGTTAGGGCAAAGAAAACAATCACATATAAAGGAAAAGCAATCAGAATTACCCCAGACTTCTCAGCAGAGACCATGAAAGCAAGGAGAGCCTGGAATGAAGTATACCAAACTCTAAATAAAAATAACTACCAACCAAGAATTCTGTACCCCGCCAAACTCTCCTTCATAGCTGAAGGTCAAATAAAAGTCTTCCACAATAAGGAAAAACTGAAACAATATATCTCCACCAAACCAGCTTACACAAAATCCTTAAAGATGTACTATACAGGGAAAATAATCAAGATCCCAATACAGACAGAGAAATGAACCCTAATTAGTAAACATCAGATCAAGAAATGGGAAGACACAGCTTTAAACAAGATAGTGATAATGAAAGGAATAAACGTCATCTCTCAATCCTAACTGTCAACATTAATGGAATTAATTCTCCAATCAAACGATATAGGCTCATAAGTTGGATCAAAAATCAAGATCCATCTTTCTGCTGCCTCCAAGAGACACATCTATCCAGCAAAAGTAAACATCTTCTGAAAGTGAAAGGCTGGAAACAAATCTATCAAGCAAATGTCCCCCATAAGCAGGCTGGAGTTGCAATCCTAGTATCAAACAAAATTGACTTCAAATTAAAAAAGGTAAGAAGAGACAAAGAAGGTTACTACATACTAGTAAAAGGATCTCTCCTACAGCAAAAAATAACCATTCTAAATATCTACCAACCAAATGCAGGAGCACCCAACTTCATCAAACAAACACTACTGGCTCTAAAATCACTCATAGACCCCAACACATTGATAGTTGGGGACTTTAACACTCCACTATCACCTCTGGACAGATCAACACGCCAAAAACTGAACAAAGAAACCACAGAACTAAACAATTGCATAGACCAACTAGACTTAATCGACATCTACAGAATATTCCACCCAGGAAGAACAGAATACACATTCTTTTCGGCAGCACATGGAACATTCTCCAAAATAGATCACATCTTAGGGCACAAAGAAAATCTGTACAAATTCAAAAGTATCAAAACCATTTCCTGCATTCTCTCAGACCACAACAGAATAAAATTAGAGCTCAACTCAGCCAGCCACCACAGAAATGGCTACAATTCATGGAGACTAAACAACACACTGCTGAACCATCAGAGGGTCATTGAAAAAATTAAAACGGAAATTCAAATGTTTATGGAATTCAACCAAGTTGAGGACACAAAGTACCAGCTCCTTTGGCACACAGCAAAGGCAGTACTCAGAGGAACATTTATATCTCTGAGTTCATACATCAACAAACTGGAGAAACAGCAACTCAACCATTTAAGAAAGCACCTTAATTTCCTTGAGAGAGAACAACAAGCCAAACCCCAAGTCAATAGACGGAAGCCAATAATTAAAATCAAATCAGAAATAAATCAATTACAGACGAAAATACCATCGAAAGAATCAACAAAACAAAGAGTTGATTCTTTCAAAAAATCAACAAGATAGACAGACCCCTGGCAAACCTGACGAAAAAACAATGGCAGCACACTCAAATAAACAAGATAAGAGATAAAACAGGTAACATCACCTCAGAAATAACCGAAATTCAGAAAGCAATAAGGGACTATTTTGCAAACCTTTATGCCAACAAATTCGAGAACTTGGAAGAAATGGATGATTTCCTAGAAAAGATTGATACCCTCAAACTCAACCATGAAGTTTTAAACCTTCTAAACAGACCCATATCCAGTATTGAAATAGAAACGGCAATAAGTGATCTCCCATCCAAGAAAAGCCCAGGTCCAGACGGATTCAATGCAGAATTCTACAAGGCCTTCAAAACAGAACTAACACCAATATTTCTCAAACTCTTCAATGAAATCGAAAGAGAACATTCACTACCAGACTCATTTTATGAAGCCAGTATAACCCTCATCCCAAAACCAGGCAGAGACTCATCACGGAAAGAGGGCTACAGACCAAACTCCCTGATGAACATAGATGCAAAAAATCTCAACAAAATTCTGGCCTTCGACTTCAACAGGTCATCAAAAAAATCATACACCACGATCAAACTGGATTCATCCCAGGGATGCAAAGTTGGTTTAATATACGCAAGTCAATTAATGTAATCCACCACATCAACTGGAGCAAGGTAAAGAACCACATGATTTTATCTCTGGATGCGGAAAAAGCGTTCGATAAAATCCAGCACCCATTTATGCTAAAAGCCCTGGAAAAACTGGGATTCCAGGGAACATTCCTGAATATAATCAAGGCAGTTTATGACAAACCAACAGCAAGCATAACTCTAAATGGTGAAAAACTAAAGCCATTCCCTTTAAAATCAGGAACAAGGCAGGGATGTCCACTCTCTCCCCTGCTCTTTAACATAGTACTTGAATTCCTAGCCAGAGCAATTAGGCAAGAAGAAAATATAAAGGGGATCCAAGTAGGTAAAGATGAAGTTAACCTCTTTCTCTTTGCAGATGACATGATCCTATACCTAAAGAATCCCATAGACTCTACCCCCAAGCTACTAGAGCTGATCCAAAACTTTGGCAAAGTTGCAGGATATAAAATAAACCTTCAAAAATCAATGGCCTTTCTGTATGCTAACGACCCGAAGACCGAGCCTGATATCAGGAAAGCAACCCCCTTTGCAATAGCCTCCAAAAACATAAAATACCTAGGAATAACCTTAACCAAAGAAGTGAAAGACCTCTTTGACGAGAACTTTAAAACTTTGAACAACGAAATTAAGTCAGAACTAAGGAAATGGAAAAACCTCCCATGCTCTTGGATTGGGAGGATTAATATAATCCAAAAGGCAATATTGCCAAAGGCTATCTACAAATGCAATGCAATACCCATTAATATCCCAACACCATTTTTTTATGAAATAGAGGAAGCAATCCAGAAATTCATATGGAATAATAAAAGACCTAGAATAGCAAAAACAATCCTAAGCAGAAAGAACAGTGCTGGAGGAATTACAATACCCAGCTTCAAGCTGTATTATAAAGGTATAGTAATAAAAACAGCTTGGTATTGGCACCGGAACAGGTCTGAAGACCAATGGATCAGAATTGAAGACCCGGGAATGAACCCACAGAACTACGCCTACTTAATCTTTGATAAAGGAGCTAAAACAATAGTATGGAAGAAAGATAGCCTCTTTAACAAGTGGTGCTGGCAAAACTGGCTCAACACATGCAACAAACTAAAGCTAGAACCTTATATATCACCCTGCACCAAAATCAATTCTAAGTGGATTAAAGACCTCGAAATCAAAATAGACACACTGAAAACACTAAAGGAAGAAGTAGGAGAAACACTTGGGCTCCTTGGCGCAGGACGGAACTTCCTGAACAAACACCCAGAAAGGCTACAAATCAAAGAAAGGTTGGACAAATGGATCAAACTGCATCAAACTGCAGAGCTTCTGCACGGCAAAGGACATAGCTTGCAAGATAAACAGAAAGCCCACAGTCTGGGAGAAGATCTTTACCGGACATTCAACGGACAAAGGCCTCATCTCTAAAATATATGCAGAACTAAATAATTACTTTCTTCCAAAACAAAATCACAAAGAACTAATAGCCCACTCATCAAGTGGGCTAAAGACCTACAAAGAGACTTCTCTGATGAGGAAATGAGAATGGCCAAGAGACATATGAAAAAGTGTTCTACATCACTGGCCATAAAGGAAATGCAAATCAAAACAACATTGAGATTCCATCTCACCCCGGTAAGAATGTCATATATCAAGAAAACTAACAATAACAGTTGTTGGAGTGGATGTGGCCTAAAGGGATCCCTACTGCATTGTTGGTGGGAATGTAAACTGGTTCTGCCACTCTGGCGAGCAGTATGGAGATTCCTCAGAAGGCTAAATGTAGAACTCCCCTATGACCCAGCAACCCCACTTTTGGGTATTTATCCAAAAAACTACAAACAAAATCAAAGTAAAGCCACCAGCACAACAATGTTCATTGCAGCGCAATTTGTCATAGCCAG
Source organism: Perognathus longimembris pacificus (assembly GCF_023159225.1). Taxonomy (NCBI): domain Eukaryota; kingdom Metazoa; phylum Chordata; class Mammalia; order Rodentia; family Heteromyidae; genus Perognathus; species Perognathus longimembris. The sequence continues at coordinate 107,442 of NW_025956936.1, forward strand.
AATCTGGAACCAACCCAGATGCCCCTCCATAGATGAATGGATCAGGAAAATGTGGTACATATACACAATGGAATTTTATGCCTTTTTCAGAAAGAATGACATTGCCCCATATGTAAGGAAATGGAAGGACTTGGAAAAAATTATACTAAGTGAAGTGAGCCAGACCCAAAGAATCATGGACTCTATGGTCTCCCTTATTGGGACTAATTAGCACAGGTTTAGTCAAGTCACAACAGAGGATCACAAGAGCCCAATAGCTCTACCCTTATGATCCCATAAGATGATGCTAGGTGAAATGAACTCCATTTTATGAAAATGATTGTTATATCAGAGTTGAAACTACTTTCAACATCCCATGTGTATCTGTAGTTTCTACTATTGATGATGTTCATGTATTACCTTCTTGTGATTATATCTACACTATCTCTGTAATCTTATCTGAGTGTATGGGAAACAGTGTGTACTGGTATTAGAATTAGGAAATTCAAAGGGAATACCAAAATTGAGAGACAAAGGGTAAAATAGGAGAAACAACAACAAAAGCAATACTTGCAAAACAGTTTGTTGTAAGTGAACTGAACACTTCCGGGGGGACGGGGGAGGGGGTATGAGGGACAAGCTAACAAACAGTGCAAGAAATGTATCCAATGCCTAACTTGTGAAAATGTGACCTCTCTGTACATCAGTTTTATAATAAAAACTTTAAAAAAAAGGAAAACCGAATTCACTCAAATAAAATAGTTCACAATTAAGAGTTATTGGAAAGAAAACCTTCTTCTTTTAGTCATCACAATTTTATTGATTTAAATCAGACATTTTCTTTCTGAATCTGCTAATAGTGGGTTGTCCAAGACTGTAACAATGGACACTGTCAATTCTGTGTTTGGTAAAGATTCCTTTTTCTTACATAGATAGACAACAATGAAGTAATTTGTTTCCTTATCTTTAACATTATTTACAGTATGATTAAAGTATGTACATATGAACACATGTATATGTGAATTAGTGTTTGATTGTCTCTTTTGGACGTCTTTCTCCCAAGCCAGACCACTTTTTGTCTTCGTGTGAATTGGTGTCTTACTCCTGCTTTCTTTTTAAAGTGTCTATTACTTATTTCTATCACACATATAGCGGGGAGACCATAGTCCATGTTCTCTGTTGTAGATTTTTCTCACCCAGCATTATTTGTGCAAGACTTGTCTATTAGCCTGTGAAGGACATTCTATTCGTTTGTGTAGCTTACCATTGTATACAGAAACCACGGTTTTTTTGGATCCATCCAACTGTAGTGGGCGATATGGGTTGTTTCTATGGCTTTGCTAATTTGAAATGTGCAGCAATAATCCTTGTCATATCGTGGATCCTGTTGTTCAGAATATATCACGTGCACTGCCTATGGTGTTTTTTGAGTAAACACAATCATGTTATCCAAATTGGTATTACTAGTTGTCATTCCCACCAGCAGTGCAGCAGGGGTCCTCTTTCACTGCTTCCCCTCCAGCAAATGTTATTGCCTGAGTTCAGATTATGTTAATTTCTGATTTGGGTAAGATGGTTTTGGTGGGCGAAGTGATAATTTCTGGAGATCTTTGAGTATAAGCGATAGTAGACCTTTGACTGTTTCATTGCTGGTGAAGCCCTTTTCCCAAATGCTTGCCTCTCTTTTAGTTTGTTAGCAATGTTTTCACAAAGTCACTTTTTTCAAGTCTTTCTCCAATCTGTTATGCCCCTCAGACCCTACTGAGGAGATTCCTGTCTTTGTCTATAAATACTAGGTTCTCCACTAATCTATCATCCAGTATTTTTAGAGTTTCAGGTCTGATGTTGAGATTTGTAATCCATTTTGTGTTTATTTGGTAAGTGACGATAGGATAAGGATAAGGATAAGGATAAGTTTTGTGCATGTCGCTATCCAGTTACCCAAGGCACAGTAGTCGAAAAGACTGTGTCCTTTTCTATTGTATGTCTTTGTATGCCTTCATCAGATGTAAGCAGACTCAAATATGTGGTTTTATTCCTGGGCCTTGTGGCTAGGAATATGGCCAATGGCAAGAGTGCTTGCATTAAACACATGAATACCTGGGTTTGATTCCACTGCACCACATACATAGAAAAGGCCAAATGTACAACCACTGGAAGGTGATACAAAAACCGCATCAATAATAGAAGCTACAGATACAGATGGGACGTTGAAAGTAGTTACGACTGTGATATAACAATCGTTTCCATAACATGGAGTTCATTTCACTTAGCATCATCTTATGTGTTCATAAGGGTATGACTATTGGGCTCTTGTGATGCTCTGCTATGACTTGCCTAAACCTGTACTAATTATTCCCAATAAGGGAGAGCATAGAGTCCATATTTCTTTGTGTCTGGCTCACTTCACTTAGTATTATTTTTTCCAAGTCCTTCCATTTCCTTACAAAAGGGGCAATGTCATTTTTCTGATAGAGGCATAAAATTCCTTTGTGTATATGTACCACATTTTCCTGTAGATTCTATTATTGATGAGGTTCTTGTATCACCTTCCAGTGGTTGTACCTCCTCTATCTCTGTAATCTTTTCTGAGTATATTGGAAACCGTGTATACTGGTATTAGAAGTAGGAAATTGAAAGGGAATACCAAAATTGAGAGTCACAGGGTAATAAAAGACAAACAACTACAAAAGCAATACTTGCAAAAATGTTTGGTGAAAAGGAACTGAACACATTAGGGGGGAAGGGAAAGGGGGAGGAGGGAGGGGTGTGAGGGACAAGGTAACAAACAGTACAAGAAATGTATCGAATGCCTAAAGAATGAAACTGTAATCTCTGTGTACATCAGTTTGATAATAAAAATTTGAAAGAAAAAAAAAAGGCCACATGTGGCGCTGTGGCTCAAGTAGAACTATGCTAGCCTTGAGCTAAATGACATCAGGGAGAGATCTTGGTCCTTGAGTCCCAAGCCGCAGACCTGGATCAGAACCAAATGAACAACAAAAAATAATTCATTCATGGGTCTTGTACCCCATTTCTTTTAACTTGGGCATGGTTTTTGTGCCAGTACGAGGCGGTTTTTGTTATTATGGTTTTGAAATAATATTCGATGTCTGGCAGTGTGAAATCTCTGTCACTGCTTCTTTTGCCTATAATTCCTTTGGGAATTCTAGGTCTTTCTTTTCTTCATATGCAGATTTGGATTATTTTCTCTATTCTGTATAGATTTTGGTGTGGAATTTTGATGGTGATTGCATTGAGTTTGTATAACATCTTGTCGTCTCTTTGATTTATCATTTTCATTAAATTGGTCTTTTAATTACAAAGTATTATTATTTTTTTTGTTTTTAGATATTGCAAATGGTATTTTTTCCATGATTTCCTTCTCTGCCTGGTAATATCCACGGTATACAGAAATGCTGCTGTTTGTTTGTTGTTTGTTTCTTTTTTCTTTGTTTTCTTCGTAGGTAGCGTGTTTTTTTTTATTATTAATGTTGGATCCTGCAACTTTACCAACATGGTTTACTAGGTATAAGTGTTTGGCTATTAGATGTAAGAGTTTGACACTGGAGTTTCTTCTTTCCATCTGCTATAAGACTATGTCATCTGTGGATAGGGATAGTTTGATTTCTTCCTTTACTATGTGGATCCCTTTGATATCCTTGTTGCTTTATTGCTCTGGCTTGGGATTTCAGGTGTGTATTAAATGAGACTAGAGAGAGTGGGCATTGTTGTCTGTTCCTTATTTTAATGGCATTGTGTTTAATTTTCCAAATTCAGGATGGTATTAGCAGTTGCTCTTTCATTTATGTCTTTTTTTTTTGCCAGTCCTGGGCCTTGGACTCAGGGCCTGAGCACTGTCCCTGGCTTCTTCCCGCTCAAGGCTAACACTCTGTCACTTGAGCCACAGCGCCTCTTCTGGCCGTTTTCTGTATATGTGGTGCTGGGGAATGAACCTAGGGCCTCGTGTATCCGAGGCAGGCACTCTTGCCGCTAGGCTATATCCCCAGCCCTCATTTATGTCTTTTATTGTGTATAGAATGTTCCTTTTAATACTATTTCTCCATGCCTTTGTGCATGAAAGTCTTTTGTATATTGTCAAAGGCTTTTTGGGCTTTGACTCAGAGACCTATGTGATTCTTGGTCTTAGGTCTGTTAGTGGGGTGAATATTATTATCACTGTAGGTATTTAAAACTGCTTTGCATCTGTGGACTGAAGACTACAACATCATGTTGTATGATTTTTTTAAACTCTTTCTGGAATCTGTTAGCTAATATTTCATTGAGGAATTTTTCATCAGTGTTCATAAGATAGATTGCTCTGTCATTTTCTTTATATTTTGTATCTTTGACGGTTTTTTGGATGGTTTTGATATTAGCTTCTTAGTATGTGTTTAGGATTTCTCTTTCTGCAACTATTTCACAGAAGATAGTGAGTAGACTTGACATTATCTAATTTTAAATGTTTCATAGAATTATCTTTTGAATCAATCTTAGCCTGGGTTTGCAGGATTGGAAGAAAAATTGATTGCTTTTTTTTTCATGATCTTTTCATTTGTTTTTGTTTTCAAGATGATGTACAGTAGGGTTACAGTTGCACACATAAGTTAGTGAGTACAATTTTTTTATACTTATTACCCCCTCCCTCATTTTACGCCCACCTTCCCTCCTCTCTTATCCCTCTTTCCCTGCCCACTGCCACCCCCCAAGTTCATTGTACAGTTAATTTTCAACACATTCACTGTTGTGTTGGTTCACTCTTTATCCTTTTTCTCCCCATTTTAATGTTCCCTTTCGCTTCCATAATTCAGACAACCATATATACAATCCTCTTGGTGCTAATATTAAATACAGTGAGAACAGGGGCAAATGAAAGAAAAAAGAAATAATTTCACTTAATACATTAAAAACATCAAAGAAATCCCTCTTTTTTCCATATCTTCAGGTTCAATTCACTTAGCATTGTCTCGTGTGATCATGTTTACATATCTATTGAGTTATTGGGATCATCTGTTAGGACTATCCTAGAGATACTAATTATTACTAATGAGGGAAATCATGGAACCTACATTTCCTTAAGTCTGGCCCCCTTCAAGTAGTAGGAATTTTTTTTCCAAGTCTTTCCATTACATTATAAATGGAACAATGTCATTCTTTCTGATGAAAGTATAGCATCCCATTGTGTGCATATACCACAATTTCTTGATCCATTCATCTATGGAGAAGCATGTAGCTTGGAGCCCTATCTTAGCTATGGTAAACAATGCTGCATCATAGTTATGTTGGTAGCTTTATTATGGTCTGTTTGTGATCCTTTGTGTAAATGCCCAGAAGTGGAATAGTTGGGTCATAGGGACCTCTATTTTTTACCTTTTGAGACACCTCCATATTGCTTTCCAGAGTGGTTGAACAAGTTTAGGCACCACCAAGAGTGAAGCAGTGTTCCCTTTTGGCCAAATCCATTTCAGCATCTGTAATTACTTTTCTTGACAGTGGACATACTACCTGGAAGAAGGTGGAATCACAACATAGGTTTGATTTGCATTTCTTTTATGGCCAGAGATTTTGCTCATTTCTTCCTGTGTCTATTTGCTATTATCATTTCCTTTGCAGAAAAGTCTGTCTTTAAGTCTTCAACCCACTAACTAATGGGGTAGGTTTTTTTTCAGGATTTGATGGGGAGGACTTAATTTTTTTTAGTTCCAAGTATATTTTAGATATGAGGCCTTTTTCAGTTGTATGGATACTGAGATAAGCAGTGATAGAACAGTGATACTCCCTAGACACTATGTTGAAAATGAAGTATGCAACTTCCAGTGGGGTGAAGGTGGAAAAAAACTGAGAGAAACTGAGGGAGGAGGTGACAATGTTCAAAAAGTTATGAACAAATTACCTGTGTTACTGAACTCTAAGACCTCTGTTTATCACACTTATAAAATAATCATGAAATCACTATCAATAAAAAGTTGAGCATAATGACAAATATCAGCTCTATAAGAATCATAAATTGAAGGATAACAGTCCAGGCCAGTCTATGCATTAGTATCTGATTGTATTTGAGAAAGTACAAAAATTGAAAAAAGGTAGATTTTTGGTTCCTGGGATACAATGCCGGCCTGGGAATCAGTAAGGCCTGAGCAATACTGCTATTTTTATTTTTTTTTGCAAACTATGCTGTTGAACATATAAGGAGTGAGTTTGTGTTTGCTTTGTCTTGTGAATACTCTGAAATTAGAAGCTCTCTGTGCTCATCAGAATATTCTAACAAAATTGCAGCCTATACAGGGCTTGACTGGGCAGGACCCTCTGGTGCGGAGGGTGCTGGTGGCACGTTCTCTTCTGTGTCCTCATCTTCTTTCTGTATTTCAGGAGGGGAGGGTTGGAGAGGAGAGTACGGTGGAGGAAAGATTTGCTCCTCTGTGTTTCCCCCTTGGAAGACAGGTGGACGTGGCTTCTTTTCTTCTTTGGTTGTTTCTTTCTTCTCTGCTTTTTCTTCTCCCTGTGCCTTGTTAGTGAATACCTGGGTGAGAGAAGAGGCTGGGGACAAGAAAGCATGCACCCAGGTGGGGCCATCCTCTTCAACCAGTGCCCTCCAAGTGATTATATAAGGGACTTGGTCTGGATGCCCACTAAGCACATTATAGATTTTGTAGTGTAAAATTGTTTTAACTATATCAAAACTCCCTTCAGGAGGCCACTCAGCATCCCCAAATTTGGGCCATTCTGATTTACATAAACTTATCCACTTTTCTTTCTTAACAGTCACACTTTGATTATGAGCAATTTCCTTAACCTCCTTCCAATGGGCTAAGGTTAATTCTAGGGGGCTAGATGGCACATTACCCATGGCTCTGGTCAGGTGTTCAATCCAGACAGCTACGAAAACACAGCAATTACAATAACAGAGAAGGTACCAAATACACAGGCCTGAGAAAATAACAAGTTACTAGTATGTTTTGGAGATCTCCCAAGTTGTCCCCGACCTCCTGCAATGGTGCAGAAGGAGTGGACTCAAGTTCAAGGTGGGTGGACTGAGCCTCGGTGAGGAGACCCTCTCGGTCAGTGCCAACTAGGAACCGGACGGATTTGTGCCCTACAAGTATCAAGGCGGGGTTCCAGGGGTCCCCCTTCAAGGATGGAGGACCTGGGACGTCTCCCAGTTCTCCCAGGGTTTTCGATGAGCGCGTCCGCTCAAAGGCCCCTAAAAAAAAAACAAAAAAAAATTAGTAAAGGGTGGAAGAGCCGGCTTCCAACAAGAAAACGAAAGTGAAACAGGCATGCACAGACAAGGGGCAAGACAAGACAAATTAACAGCGCTGTTTCTTACCTTCGGGGTCTGGGGTCTCGGGGGTCTTTGGGGATCCGGGACAAGCCCCCAACTGTTGTGCCCAAGTCCTCACAGACCACCAAGAGACCACTGAGTGCCAGACGTACCGAAATGCAAAAGCAAGGCAAGGCTTTATTAGACGAGCTGCAGCCCGGACTTCGTCCTACACATCGACACAGCGGAGGTTAGGCGGAAGGCCATGAGCAAAGTTTTACATGGGTATTTAAAGGGAAAAACCACAAAGTTACATAAACCAGGTGCAAGCAGAGTTGGGGTGCCAGGACATTCTGATTGGCTCGGGGCTAGGGGCTTCTAAAATTGGTCGATGGACATTCCAGGGTGGTCAGTGTGACCGGAATGCTCCAAAACTGGTTGGGTCATCTGGAAAATGGGTTTTATGACCTATTGGTTTCGGCATAAACATCCACACAAACAACTTGCTTCCTGGAATCAGTAGAATGCCTGATTAGTTTCACAATAAACAAGTTATTTCCGGGGTTTTATGTATGTGTTGGGTCATTCCTACCTTAACACAAACAACAAGATGGTTGCTATTCCATTCAAGATGGAGTTGCTTAGTCCTTCAATGCCACACAACTTCCTCTTATTTTCTTGTTTATTTTATTTTTTCCTTTATTGTCAGAGTGATGTACCAAAGGATTAGAGGTTCATAAGTAAGTCAGTAAGTATATTTCTCATTCATCATGTTACCTCTTCCGTCACCCCCCACTTCCTACACCTTTCTCTCTTTCCCCCTGATAAGTTGTAGAATTGGTTTACACAAATGTTTTTGTAAATTTTGCTTTTGGAGACATTTGTAATTTTATCCTTTTGCCCTTGATTTCAGCATAACCTGTCCCTTTACTAGTGGTTATAAAGGAATCAAATTATTTACTCTTTTCTTTCACTAATTTTTGGGACAACTGTGTATACAAGTTTGTCTGACCAAGAGCAATTTAGCCAAGCTAATATTTATTGAATGGTTCCAGTAATATAATGAATTATGTACGTCCCAACCACAACACTGCAAGGGGATCACCAGTACCCAAGGTGTGTACAATTATGTTTGGAGACTATTTAAACGAATCAAGGAACCCTTCCCTTGAGATTTCCTTTTTCATTTTAGCTCAATATTTTTCAACCATGAACTATCTATTATGATCTCCAAATTGTTTTCCTAAAATGAACAACTTTTCACACTGCACATATAGGTCTCCTTGTAAAGGAAGGAGAGATTCAGGACTCCTCTGTACCTTGGGATGATTTTAAATATGGTGTCTTCATAGCTCTCAAGTGGTTGTTGAGAAAGAAATTTTTAGGAGCCCAAACTAAATGTCTACAACAGAAGACAATCATCTCCTTTGAAGAATCCGTTTAGTAGTGCCTTAATTCCAACACCATTGGATCAAACAAAACCAGTGCCTAGTCATACTCTTACTTAGATTTTACTTTGCAATACTCAAGATGGAGTGAAGGAGAGGGTTCTTATGTCATCCCCATCAAACCAGTTCACTATAGGAAAAATTAACACCAGAAAGCATATTGGAGTTTTCCTTTAGACAGAAAAGAGGAGATACGGCTTCTCCCCCCATTTGTACATGTAAACCACATATGGTTCCATCCTTGCTAATGGACTCTAAGAGTATCACTGGCTGCAATTGTACTATTGCAAAATGACGCAAATGGGGAGGCTGGAGGGAAAAGCAGAGGACATTAAATGTGTCACAGTTGGCATTTCCTTATTCCAACATTGGTGTAAATGCTGTTAGGTGTCCATTACGCACCAAACAAGACAAAGAAATAGAGTTCCATTTAAATTTTAATTGATCTTCCTGTCTTTTGGTTCCCTGCACTGGTTGAGAATATTTTACATACCCACCATTGGAAGAAAAAATATGTGTGACTTTTTTGTAACTTGGTACACATTGAATTTTACAATATATAAAGTCAATTTGTGTTGTATTTCTTCTGTCCCTGACTTATAGTAGTCACAGAAATATTTCCTAACCTTTCATGTAAATGACCAACTTTACCGACCTTGAGATATCCCATATAAATCATTTCCCTTAAAAGAGAAGAGGAAATTCTTACTAGAGTCACTTTATTTTAGGCTGGCTTTGGGAATTTAGGGAACAACCCCCAAGACTGTGATCGGGACCCCGTGACCCAGAGATTTCCCAGCGTCAACTTTTGCATAAGTCTTTTGACAAATCCTCTAGAGGTGTTTGGTTTGTGTTTCATGCACTGACCTAAAAAGGTCAGTGAGTGCTGGGTTGGTGACATGGTGACTTGGACACAAGTTTACACCCCTGCTTGAAAAAAGCGGCAAGATGTCATCCCATCTTTTGGGACCTCGTGGGTCAGGTTTTGTCTCTGTAGGCATTCTGTCTTTACACTTGTCTCTTGGTTTCGTTGTTTCTTACTGTCTATTTCAGGGACTTAGAGTGTCTCTAACTCTTCCTAATATCAAAGGATCCATATCATTGTGCAACACATGCATGCATGTAGATGCCAGTTATATGAATAGTGGAGCTCGAAGTAAACAAGGCTCCTTGAGGGGAATGGATAGAAATGGGAAAATGGCCAATTGTTCACCCATGTTTGCCTAAGTTTCACATCGTTTGGAACACGTCTTGGTCAGTTTCAAATTGAAGCACATGTTTGTTGATCTCTTTCACTAAGGTAGGTGTGACTGTAGTAACTGGCTCATTTGTCGTCCTGGGTAGTAAGTCATTTCCATTTGAATATAACCCATTATTTATGTTATAGTTTAATTTGAACTAATGGTCAATTGGCAATGATGCTAACCTCTTAGGTAAATGGATGGAAATGCCTTGAGAAGTTTGGGTTATTACAGCCCAAGAGGTAGTCTCAACATATTGATATCTGAAAACATGAGATGAAGCGCATCACACTGTTGAAATAAAGCAACATTTCAGTTTTATTTGCTATTGGCCTATAAGAAAGAATACAGGTGAATGACCCTTCATTGATTGAAAAAAGCTGGTTAGAGTCTTTATTCATTATAACAATACATATCAAAATTAATTTTCCTCCCAACTCTGGCACTGGCTTGGGATATTACTCTCTTTCTGTTCCTTGTAAACTGGTACTATTTGATGATGGAATTTTGAAAATGCTGCGGCAGATGTTTCGCGTGTGGTGGCATTGGAGCACAGGTGATTGGATGCTGTAACTAATATGTGATTTCTGATATTGAGAATTATAACTTTTATCAAATTTCACAAAGCAGTCATGTGCCTGGAGGTAGCTGTTGTTTGACCGCACATGAAGTGTGGTCAAATGACTAGACATGACTCCCTGATCCGTAAACTTTTTTGTGAATGTCTGACGGAAGAATCTCTGACAGGATTGTCAGTTTTGAGTAAATGTGCTGCAGTTGCCAGCATGTACGTGCCAGATGGCTGGGGTCTATGAGACAACAGTGAACTTCGTGATGTTGAAAGGATTCCTTCAGTACTAGTGTCAGAGACTAAATCTGTTTTGGGATTACTGGCATTACCCTCATGTCCCAGGTGCAGTTGTTCGTCCAGCTGCACAGGCAATGATTCAGTTGTTACAGAAAACATTTTTTTTTTTTTGGCCAGTCCTGGGCCTTGGACTCAGGGCCTGAGCACTGTCCCTGGCTTCTTCCCGCTCAAGGCTAGCAACTCTGCCACTTGAGCCACAGCGCCGCTTCTGGCCATTTTCTCTATATGTAGTGCTGGGGAATCGAACCTAGGGCCTCGTGTATACGAGGCAGGCACTCTTGCCACTAGGCTATATCCCCAGCCACAGAAAACTTTTTAATCCTGACTTTTTGTCTTATTCTTGCTAACAGTTCAGGAAATCCTTGTTTGAAATTTGGATTCTGGTAGCACAGAAACTAAAACAAAAGGAGAAAGTTACTTGGAGGCATTTGAAGCAGAGAGACTCAGAGCCAAACCTAGCCAAAGGAGATGAATGACCGTTTACTCTCAATGGCAAAGGAGTGAATTGACGCATAAAAACTTTAACTATATGCAGGGCTTAGTAGAAGAGAAACAAATAAACACAATGATGTTCTGCACAAATAGGATCTGCCACGTTGAACACAGAGACTCTGTTATGTGGTGTTGTACACAGTCCAAAGGTATAATTCTAATTGGCTAGCGATATTTCTGTAAATTCTAATGGTGAAGTCAAAATTTGTCCTTTATGGACTGAACCTTTCTTTCCGTTACATTTTTGTTTGGCCAGTCCTGGGCCTGGGACTCAGGGTCTAAGCACCGTCCCTGTCTTCTTCCCGCTCAAGGCTAGCACTCTGCCACCTGAGCCACAGCGACCCTTCTAGCAGTTTTCCACAGATATGTGGTGCTGGGGAATTGAACTGAGAGCTTCTTGTGTAGGAGGCAAGCACTCTTGCCACTAGGCCATATTCCCAGCCCTTTCCATTACATTTGAAAGTAATTTGAGCTTTGGTATTTCTCTAGTTCACTGATAGAAGAAAGAGGTGTACCAAGAGAGGTATGCATAGCTATGTAAGGGAAAAGAAAATTGAAATTACCTTCCTTAAAGACGAGCCTTCCTTTTCCTCAGTCAAGAAGTCAAGCAGAGAAGCAGGACGATCAAATTGGTGATGAAGTTTACTGAACCCGTACAGATTCAGCTGTCGAATTACACTTTTCCTGCTGTTCATTTCAAATATCTTGACAGGATATTTTCTAGCCAAAATTTCTTCTTTAAATAGATCTTCATTAATCACAACAGAAGTTCCCTCCTCACCCCACCAAATTGACTTGAATTTGTCACTTTCTACTATTGTCCAAAGCTTTCTGGGAAAAGTCAGGGAAAGAAAATCAGGGTCTGGATCCGATTCCAAGTCACAATCCTTGGATTGTAGTCCTTGGAACCAAGATGCCTGACACAAAGCCTGAAAAGCCAATTCCTCAACCACAGTCCTTAATACCGCCTCCTCTGCGAGTGAGGGTTCCCACCAGGAGGGTAGGTTGCAGGTCTGTACAGCTCTGTTGGAACATATTAGGAATATTTGAAAAATGTTCCTTCATGTCAGTTTCCTGCATGTTCAACTCATCATCCCTTCTGCAAAGTAGGGTACACAGCAGCTTAAGGAGTCCTAGAGAGTATGTATGTCTGCTCAAGTAGGTCTAGCACACAGCTAGACCATAATGAGCATTCTGTGACATCACAAAAAGGTCTTTCGTCTCCTACCATGTGCTAGGTAACCAGTCAGAAGCTTTCTTAGCAACTCTGATGCTTATCCTTTTATCCTAAATTGGAGACTGATTTTTCCTCTGTGGATAATGTGTGTACCTATGAGTCCAATAGAATCCTGCACATTTACATGGGAATCAATCAGCTGGTCAGACTCTGCTATGCCTAAAAGTTATTTTGTGGCATTCACTGCCGCTTGCCTTTCTAGCTTAATGTCCAGAGCCGAGCGCTGCGTACTTGCACTTCCCAAATGTGAAGGAAGTTGATAACAGATCTGTTATATTAACATGAGTCTTCCAACAATGAGCATTGTAGTCAGTATTTCATAATGACAGGTACAATTTACAAGTCCTATCTGAAAACATGGTTATGAAAATATTCCTGAAAATTCAGTTGCTGACATTATTAGGGTTGGCAATTTTCACTGTATGGGATGATCTCACAGAAAGTGCTAAACCTGGCACAAGGAATGTCTGTGACACTATATCTGCAGGAAGGGAAGCTACAGATAAAAGCACAATACTTTGATATTGTCTTCTCACAAGTGGATGCGAGTATAAAATGGATATCCTACAATGTAGATATCCTACAATGCTGCAACTCATCTTCTGTTAAATTATCTGCCATTTTTTTTCTATTTCAATTAACTTAGAGAGGTGAAGAAATAAAATTGTTTCAGATGGAAACCTGTGAGATAATGTGCATGATTTCATTTTCATTTCTCTTCAATTTTCTAATGGACTCTTCAATCCTGCATACAGAATAATGAGCCCCAAGCCTTGAGGTAAAAAGCAGTGCAAGTGTAAACATAGGGTCCTTTAGCAGCCATAGCACTGCAAGCGATTCTTTCATATAACAAAACCTAGGTTTCATTGTGATAGGTCCTGAGCACTGAAAATGACATATTATTACAATTCCACAGTTACAGCAGGCTGAGAAATAAGAACGGCTTTTGAAACGTAGAAGCTACTTGAAAGCCATGAGTAAATGTGGGGGTGTTTAGTCTCCCAAAATCTCGTGTACTGCGGGAGAGTTGGGAAAACACGCCCCTCCCTGATGAGCCAAGAAGAGGAAAAGAGGGCAGACAGACTGCTATCCCTGCCCCACTTTCCTCAGAGGACAAACAGACAGTCTGTGAAGCAAGTCAATGCTAAGACTTATTTAATGGTAGAAAGAGCTGCACTTTTAAACGGGTGGGAGGGTGACGGAAGGGGAGGAGTAGAATCGCCTATTAATGATACAAAGCACCTGGGGTGGGAGTGCCCCACAAGTAATGATTTGCAGGTCCTTCACCTAAAAGCTCACCTACACACAACCACAAACAAGCAGAAAAACACATACATTCACACCTCTAGATCAACAAGATCTCCCAAATCCACATGCATAGATAGTGGAACTATGTCATCACATTGAACAGAGGGAGACTTAGCCTCAGCAAGGATTTCTGACACCCTTTTCTTGAACTCCTGGGGTCCAGTTGAGGAAAAGTCCTCTTAAGGGTTTCCTCTGTTTGTTGGCCAATTTATCCACTTTGTCATGAGATTCTCCTTCCCTGATTAGAAAATTCTTGGATTATATTGCTCCTCCAATTACTCCTGAGAAATACTTTCACAATATTAGGAATTCTATTGTGAAGTCAATTGAATTTTGTAGAAGCAGATTAGAGTTTTACCTTTGCTAATCTGATCCGGTGTTGTAGTGATATCCATGATATAAACAGAGTGGCAAATTTTTTTGAATTGTTCTTGTAATTATGAGTTGATCTCTAAACCCATATAACCTTGACACCCCCAAAATAAAGCACATGCCTTCTTCTCAAAAAACCACGTCCCCCATATCTTTTCTTCGTTGCAGTTACCATTTGTCCCACATGTGTCCCCCAACGTGGGGCATGGCATTTGATCCAAAGGAGATCCAGGAAAATATGTTGTGAAGTCTCAAGGGGAACTAAGGGACATTTTTAATCACAAGAGATAGGGAAGCTGTGTAGCGAGCTCTCCAGAGGAACTGAAAACATTATGGGGATATGGGACAAGCTTAAGGTGCTTCTTTGTCTAATCTTATCCACCAGGTTTGAAACGTAAATGGTCTATGATCTCGCATTCAGAAATACATGAGTGCATGCAGGAGGTAAGGGAGTATAATCTTTTATTCGCAGAGGAAAGGATTTTAGAAGATTTTAGGAGGATTTTAGACATAGAAGCCTAGAAGCGAATAAAGAGTAATAAAGAAATGGCATATGGTGTGGTGACAATGTTCCAGCTCCATTTAGGTCTACTTGGGCCTTAATGCATGCAGCTCTCCATATGATTTCTCACAATGCTGTCATAACATCAGCTGCTGAACTAGAGGCTAATATGGGGAAAACAATGAATGCTTATAACCTTCAAGAGGTGGCAAATCCTTAAAGTGGGCAGGAGGTAACAGTTAAACTATACCTGAGCAATCTCCTGTCAGATCTGTTACAAAAATTTTAAATATTCTTTGGCATCTATATATGATCCTTCAGAGAATGATGCTAATTTAGGCAGTTCAGCAGCACAGTGGGAGCTCTACATATGTTTTTGGGTCCCACAGGCCCAACAGGAAGTAGAAAGTGACAAACAATAGATTTCCTCCTCAGGGCCCATTTACATTTCTTACTGTAATTCATATGATTCTGTTTCCCTCACTTGTTTTCTTGCTGTTCCTGTCATTCAACCCTCTCCAATCAGAGGTGTAGCTCAGCTGCCTCATGATGAAAATATAGGCCTGATGCACTTAACTTAGGAAAGCTGTAATATGGGGCTGACAGGAGGCTCGGTTCCAGTGAACTGGGGTTCCATATCATCTTTTCTTTTAACCAGACACTAGCAGGCGAGCTGCCACATCTCTTTGTGTTGTATTTCTTAGGTCCATTACATTTAGACCTAACAGATCAATACCCTCGCCATACATCTAAATGACCATCTTTACAGGCCTTCAGACATCACATATAACTCATTTTCCTTCAATGAGAAAAGAAAATTCTTACTAGAGTTACTTTATTTTAGGATGGCTTTGGGAATTTATTGAACACCCCCAAGACGGAGATGGGCATCCCATGACCCATAGTCTTCCCTGAGTCAACTTTTGCATAAGTCCTTTCTAAAATCCTCTAGTAGTTAGTGCTTTGTGTTTCATGTACTGACTGAAACAGGTCACTGAGTGTTGGGTAGTTGATGTGGTGACTTGGTATACACCCCTAACTGAAAAACATGCAAGAGTTCATCCCTTCTTTTGGTTGCTGGTGGGTCAGGTTTTGTCTCTGTGGGCATTCTGTCATTAATCTTGTCTCGTGGTTTTGTTGTTTCTTACTGTCTATTTCGGGGCTGTAGATTTTCTCTAACTCTTTCAAATATCAAGCAAGTCTTCTGTGTTCCTTGAAGGCACTGCCAGTTGGTCTCAGCAGGGTGTCATCTGGAGGATAGAAATATCCAGAGGGGAGGATCCCCATGAGATGTTTCAGGGTACACTGGTCTTTCTGTCACTCTGAGAGTCATCTTGTCAATGCCTGTCTTGCATTCTGTAGAAGATACTTTGTCAATTACTTAGAAATTGACTTAGAAATCTTATGACCTGGTGCAGTGGATGAATAATATTTTCTATAGTACAAACTGAGTTTAATTTTTTCCTATTTGAAATGACACTACAGCATTGTTTGTCAGATCAATGATATTGACTGTCTGATATTAGTGTACAAAGTAGTGTCCAAGTAGAAGCACATATTCATAAATGTACTATGTATTTTTATGAATTTCCTTGCTTCTCACCAAATATTCTCTCTTTTTCTTCTGACCTCTCAATGCTTTCATATGTCCTTACTTCAACCTCCAACACAGTCTCCCTTGCACTCATTTTTCCTTCCTTTCTGCTATCATTCCTTCCTTCTACCTTTTCTTGCTTCCTTATCTACCTTCATCACTCTCGTTCCCCAGGATTACGTTCAAATCCTCTTCCTCCATACTTCCACCATTAACTCGGAATCACCCACTGTCGATACAAACCACAATCCATTTCTCCCTGCCTCCTTCCCTACCTGAATTCCTCCTTCTACCTTCCCTCCTGTCTTCCTTGGCTTCATCACCCCATCCCTTTTTTTATATCATTCATTCCTTCCCTCTCTTTCTTACCTTCCATAACTTTCCTTTTTATTTTTACCTTACTTACCTCTTGATTTATGGTACTTCACCTTTTATCTTATTTTTTCCTTTTCTCTATCATCATTATGAACACTGTGGCTACTTGCTACTACTATTCTGTTGTGTGACACGCTTTTTCCATGTGGTAAAATGGACATACTTATGTCTAAGATATATTTTGTTCATTGTGCACTTCCTGTTTAATATAGTTTACCCACCACAACCAGGACAACTTGATCACCATTATGCTTGACATGCATGTGTGTAGAGGCCAGCTATATGAAGCTAGAAGTAACTAAGTAACCTAGAAGGGACTGGATAGAAATAGGAAAATTGCCAATCGTTCACCCATTTCTTGCCAAAGTTTCATATCGTTTGGAATAATCCAAGGTCACTTTGAGATTTAAGCACGTTTGTATTTTGATCTCTTTTAATTAGGTACAAGTACTGGAGGAATTGGCTCATTTTGGCCCCAGCCAGTGAGTCATTTGCATTTGAATATAACCTATTATATGTGCCACAGACCTATATTTCAACCAGCGGTCAATGGGCAATGTTGCTAACCACTGAGATAAATGGATGGAAACGACATGAGGAGATTGGGTTTTTAAAGCCCAAGAGGTAGTCTCAACATATTGATGTCTGAAAATATGACAATAAGCCATTCCTGGGCCATTCCCATTTTATGTTTTGAACCCAAAAAATGTCGGAAGACCAAAAACTACTTTCTCCCCTAGAGTTTGTATTAGCTGAGGCACCAACAAAAGTTAAAGGAACCAGAGTGAGCTGCCGGGATAGAGATAAAACTAGCAGGCACTGAAGCCATGATTTTTATTTCTTCATTAGAATCCTGATCTATCACTCCTGGAATAATACGTATGCCCCTCAGTGCACAGTTGCTGCGGCCAAACAATAAGCCAACAGATTCCCTTGGAAGGGGGCTAAGAACTCCCGTAGGAAGGGCCTGAAATCCCATTTCTGAAGTCAGTACTGTGCAGGTAAAGGAACCGAGATCCAGTCCTGCACTTCCTATTGTTGCTCAGAGGAGACTTGGAACTGATTGTTCCTGCAGGTTGTTGGCACATAGGCTTGAGGTTGCAGGAAGGAAGGAACCGCCCCACATTTTTCTGTGGGGCCAGGAGCTGGCTCCTCTCCCAGTTTACTGAAATCTGGCAACCAGAATCATTCAAAGTAGATCAGCAATTTGTAACACAATGCTTCCCGTTTTTACAATGGGGACAAATTTCAGTAATAGCTCTCCTTTTCTGATTAGGTCAGTAAGACATTAAGTGGTCCATTTGTCTGCAGGACAAACAGATGCTGGGAATCCCAGCAGTACATAGATGTCCCTGTCGCCTTCTCCCCATACAGGTCTCTGTGACCGAACTCTGTCACAGTCTGCCCTTGGAGTATTGCAGCCAGCGTGAGGCCCTGTACAAGGGATGGCCCCATGTCTGCACAAGGCCGAATATAGTCATTTATTCCTCCTTTTTTCATAGAAGGCCTGATAGTTGCTTGGTAATTTGGGCATAAAGTTTTAGTAACCAAGGTTTCAAGAATGACGAGTATGCTGGGAATATGGCCTAGTGGCAAGAGTGCTTGCCTCATATACATGAAGCCCTGGGTTCTATACCAAAGCACCACATATATAGAAAATGGCCAGAAGTGGGGCTGTGGCTCAAGTAGCAGAGTGCTAGACTAGAGCAAAAAGAAGCCAGGGACAGTGCTCAGGCCCTGAGTTGAAGACCCAGGATTGGCCAATGATTAAATAAATAAATAAGAATAACTTGAATGAACGGCACTGTAGGGCCATATTGAACAAAAGAATACTTTAGATCTCTTATTTGTTTAAATGTCAAAGCCCGATGAACTCTTTTGTTACCTTCATCCTGCCTTTAGATCTCTTTTTTGTTTAGATCTCTTATTTGTTTAAATGTCAAAGCCCGATGAACTCTTTTGTTATCTTCATCCTGCCTATCAGGTAATAAAGGAAAACCAGAAATGTCCTCCCTTCTTGAGCAGCCTGAGCCAAGGAAGTGTGCCACGCTTACGGTAGGAGGGCCAGGCACCTTTAACAGCACAGGCTGAGATGCTACTAGCTGTGAGACCCTATCAGGCATAGGTTGTGGTGGAAAGGATCAAAGTCCCCCAGGATTCTGGGCAGGGCCCATAATTCTCTACCTTTACAGGAGTTTACTGTTTTGGATGATGTTGTGAAAATAGGGCTATAATTGATTCCAAAATTTTCTCCACATGGGACAATCTGTCTTTAGTAGGTTCATTACATAATTTTTCCTCAGTGTCTCAGCCATCTGAGTCTTCCTTAATATCTATCCCAGTGGGTTGAGATCTTTTTAATTTTCTCAACTCTTCCCAAAGACCTGCATAAGCTTGTTGGTTGGGTGATGCTCATCAAGTCCCTGTTCAGTTTCACTGATCGACTGATTGAATTTAATCCTTTCAAAGCATTAATTCTAACGGAGTCAGATTAGGACCATAACCTACTTCATGCCACACTACTTCCTCTTTTTTTTGTTTATTTTATTTTTTCCTTTATTGTCAGAGTTATGTACCGAAGGATTAGAAGTTCATATGTATGTCAGTAATATATTTCTAGTTCATCATGTTACCTCCTCCGTCACCCCCCACTTCCAACTCCCTTGTCTCGTGCCCCATGATAAGTTGTAGTATTGGTTTACACAAATGTTTTTGTAAATATTGTTTTTGGAGACATTTGCATTTTTATCCTTTGGCCCTTGATTTTAGCATAACCTGTCCCTTTACTAGTGTTTATTCAGGAATGAAATTATTGACTCTTCTCTTCCGCTAATTTGTGGGGCAACTGTGTATACAATCTTGTCTGACCAAGAGGAATTTGGCCAAGCTAATATTCCTTGAATGGTTTGAGCAATATAATGTATTATGTTTGTCCCAACATTAACATTGCAAGGCGATCACCAGTACCAAGGTGTGTACAATTATGTTTGGAGACTATTTAAACCAATCATGGAACCCTTCCCTTGAGACATCCTTTTTCATTTTAGCTCAATATTTTTCAACCATGAACTCTTATGATCTCCAAATTGTTTTCATAAAATCAACTTTTCCCACTGCACATATAGATCCCCTTGTAAAGGAAGAAAGATTCAGCCTCTTCTGTACCTTGGGATGATTTTAAATATGGTGTCTTCATAGGTCTCAAGCGGTTGTTGAGAAAGATGTTTGTAGGAGCCCAAACTAAATGTCTACATCAGAAGACAATCTTCTCCTTTGAAGTATCCATTTAGTATGCCTTTATTCCAACAAAATTGGATCAAACAAAACCAGTGCCTAGTCATACTGTTACATAGATTTTACATTGCAATACTCAAGATGGAGTGAACGAGAGGGTTCTTAAGTCATTCCCATCAAACCAGTTCACTTCAGGAAGAATTAACACCAGCAATCATAATGGATTTTTGCTTGTAAACATAAAAGAGGAGATACAGCTTCTCAGCCCATTTGTACATGTAAACCACATATGGTTCCGTCTTTGATAATGTACTCTAAGAGTATCACTTGCTGCAATTATATGATTGCAAAATGAAGCAAATGGGGAGGGCTGGAGGGAAAAGCAGATGACATTAAAAGAGTCAGAGTTGGCATTTCCTTATCCCAACATTGGTGTAAACACTATTGGGTGTCCATTACCCACCATACAAGACAAAGAAATAGAGTTTCATGTAATATTTTTTTCAATTTTTTTATCAAACTGATGTACAGAAAGGTTACAGTTTCACACGTTAGGCACTGGATACATTTCTTGTACAGTTTGTTACCTTGTCCCTCATCCCACTTCCTCCCGTCCCCTTTCTCTTCCCCCCCCCCCCCACGGAGGTGTTCAGTTCTCTTACACCAAACAGTTTTGCAAGTATTGCTTTTGTAGTTGTTTGTCTTTTTTTACCCGGTGTCTCTCAAATTTGGTATTCCCATTCAATTTCCTACTTCCAATACCAGTATACACGGTTTCCAATATACTCTGATAAGATTACAGAGATAGTGTAGGTACAACCACAGGAAGGTGATACAAGAACATCATCAATAATAGAAGCTACAGATACACATAGGACGTTGAAAGGAGTTACAACTGTTTCCATAACATGCGGTTCATTTCACTTAGCATCATCTTATGTGTTCATAGGGTATAGCTATTGGGCCTTGTGATGCTCTGGTATGACTTGCCTAAACCTGTACTAATTATTCCCATTAAGGGAGACCATAGAGTCCAAGTTTCTTTGGGTCTGGCTCACTTCACTTAGTATAATTTTTTCCAAGTCCTTCCATTTCCTTACAAATGGGACAATATCATTCCTTCTGATAGAGGCATAAAATTCCATTGTGTATATGTACCACATATTCCTGATCCATTCGTCGACTGAGGGACATCTGGGCTGGTTCCAGATTCTCGCTATGACAAATTGTGCTGCAATGAACATTGTTCTGCTGGTGGCATTACTGTAATTTTGTTTGTGGTCTTTTGGATAGATACCCAAAGGTGGGGCTACTGGGTCATAGGGGAGTTCTATTTTTAACCTTCTGAGGAATCTCCATACTGCTTGCCAGAGTGGCTGAACCAGTTTACATTCCCACCAACAATGAAGTAGGGTTCCCTTTTGGCCACATCCACTCCAACAATTGTAATTGTTAGTTTTCTTGATATATGACATTCTTACTGGGGTGAGATGGAATCTCAATGTTGTTTTGATTTGCATTTCTTTTATGGCCAGTGATGTAGAGCACTTTTTCATATGTCTCTTGGCCATTCTCATTTCCTCATCAGAGAAGTCTCTTTGTAGGTCTTTAGCCCATTTGATGAGGGGCTATTAGTTCTTTGTGGTTTGCTTTTGGATAAGGCAAATTTTTTAGTTCTGCATATATTTTAGAGATGAGGCCTTTGTCTGTTGAATGTCCGGTAACGATCTTCTCCCAGTCTGTGGGCTTTCTGTTTATCTTGCGAGCTATGACCTTTGCCGTGCAGAAGCTCTGCAGTTTGCTGCAGTCCCATTTGTCCAACCTTTCTTTGATTTGTAGTCTTTCTGGGTCTTTGATGTGCCTGTCTTGTGGTTCCCTGCACTGGTCGAGAATATTTTACAAACCCACTATTGGAACAAAAAATGTGTGTGACTTTTTTGTAACTTGGTACACATTGAATTTTACAATATATAAAGTCACTTTGTGTTGTATTTCTTCTGTCCCTGGCTTTTAGTAGTCACAGACATATTTTCTACCATTTCATGTAAATGACCAACTTTACCAAACTTGAGACATGCCATATAAATCATTTCCCTTAAAAGAGAAGAGAAAATTTTTACTAGAGTCACTTTATTTTAGGCTGGCTTTGGGAATTTAGGGAACAACCCCCAAGACTGTGATGTGGACCCCGTGACCCAGAGTTTTCCCCGAGTCAACTTTTGCATAAGTCTTTTGACAAATCCTCTAGTGGTGTGTGGTTTGTTTCATGCACTGACCTAAACAGATCAGTGAGTGCTGGGTAGGTGACATGGTGACTTGGACACAAGTTTACACTCCTGCTTGACAAAAGTGGCAAGATGTCATCCCTTCTTTTGGGACCTGGTGGGTCAGGTTTTGTGTCTGTAGGCATTCTGTCATTACAATTGTCTCTTGGTTTTGTAGTTTCTTACTGTCTATTTGACAGACTTTGGTTGTCTCTAACTCTTCCTAATATCAACAAGTCATCTGTGTTCCTTGAAGGCACTGCCAGATGGCCTCATCAGAGTGTCATCTGGAGAATAGAAATATCCAGAGTGGAGCATCCCCATGAGATGTTTCAGGGCACAGTGTTCTTTCTGACACTCTGGCAGTCTACTTGTCAATGCGAGTCTTGCATTCCATCGAAGAATATTGTTGAGCATCATTTAGAAATTCGCTTAGAAATTCGCTTAGAAATCTCATGACCCTGTGCAGCGGATGAATAATATTTTCTATAGTACAAACTGTTTCATTTTTCCCTATTTGAAGTGACACTACAGCTTTTTATGTCAAGCAAATAATACTGAATATCTGATATCAATATACTGGGTAGTGTCCAAGGAAAGCACAGATTTATAAATGTATAATATATTTTTATGAATTTCCTTGCTTCCCATGAAATATCCTTTGTTTTTCATCATACCTCTCACTGCTTTCATGGTTCCTTACTTCTATCTCCCACACAGGATTCCTTTCGGATCCTTCTTTCTCCATTCTTCCACCTTTAATTCAATCCCACACACTGTAGATACAAACCACAATCCAGCTCTCCCTGCCTCCTTTCCTGCCTGCATTCCTTCCCTCCTTGCTACCTTCCCTCCAGTCTTCCTTCCTCTCTTCTTGTCTTCCTGTGCTTAATCACTCCATCCCTTTTCTTTATATCATTCATTGCTTTCCTCTCTTTTCTCTCCTTCCCCAACTTTCCTTCTTACTTGGTACTTTCCTTAGCTCCAGATTTATGGTGTATTATCTCTTATCTTTTTTTCATCATTATGAACACTGTGGCTACTTGCTACTACTATTCTGTTGTAGAGTACACTGTTGCCATGTTTGCCATTTTTCTTGTGTTCCTTCTGCACATTTGGATTGGGAATGCCATTCTACCAGCACCTGTGAGCACTGTTAAGACCCAAAGTAGCCCTTACCAAGCACTCTTGTATAAATCTTACAAGTTCACAATTATATACAGATTCCTTGTATACCTGTTTATAAAATTAGATTTGGCATTCCTAAAGATTACAATTTCAATATAACAACCGATCCTGGGCACTGTATTCAGTAGTTACTTATTTACTGTTACAACCCTATAAGCAATTCTTGTTCTTATATTAAGTTCTTTTAGGTCTGCCATTCTCTATGAAACCCTTTGTTTCAATGGGATTAAGCAGGGATAACCTCTATCCAATAACCAGGAGTCAATTGAACGTGGAAGTCAAGGCAGTAAGTCAGAGTGTAAGTTAGAGGTAGTAAAGAGAATAGAGTAAAACATATTGGGAGGGTGACGTGAAAATGTGAAGTGTAGAATCAGTAGAAAGAACAAGGTTAAAATGATAGACAATGGAGTGTTAGCAGAAAGAGTGGAGGTGCTATTCATAGTAAAGTAATTTTTAAAGAAATAGAATGCAAAGAGAGAAATAAAGTGAAAATACTGGAAGACAGAAGCATAAAACAGAGAAAAATTATTTAAAAAAGAAAAAAGAAAAAAAAAACAGAAGAACAAACAACCAAAATAATAACACAAAAAACTTGATAAAACAAACAGGTAAAAATGGAAAAGAAAAAATCAACGATGTTTCAGAAGTGAAAAAATAAAAAAAACGACTTATTTTTAAAGTTTAAAAAATGTTTGAGAAGAAAAAATAATGGAGTCCGGCTTGTATGTGTAGTCCTTCCCCAGTCTCTGGTTTTCTTGTGTCTGGTCTGCTGTGTATTTTCCTGATTGGCTGGTTTGACTTGATTTCAGTTAAGAGAGGGTGGATCTGTTCTGACCCTTCTCCCTTGTTGGTGCAATCCTGGCTCTCTGTAGTTTACACAGCTTGCAGGTAGGCCTTGGGCATCCTCTGTAGATGGGGACGTGAGCAGTTTGGGGAACCTTGGCTCCTCTGTCAGCTGTGGGGCTGGGGTCTTTAATGCCTGGCTTTGAATAGGCTGTGGACTCAGCAGGACAGGGCGCCTCTGACCTGGTTTACCCGGCTGAGCGTTGCTTGCCTTGGGAAGGATCCTTCCTCCTGGGCAGGGCGGCCACCAGGTGGAGCTGGCTATGGAATTCAGCTCTGATTCAGGCTGGGAATTGGGCTTCCTCTGTGACGGGACCATTTATTTGTCTCAGGAACTGTTTGTTCCCCCATCTGGTGCTTCCTTGCCGCTGGTAGGTACTTGCTGCTTTTGCTTTAAATTTAGAAATTCTGGCAGGCAGGGCGGGGCACCACTGGCTAAGCCATGGCCCAAGACACACCTACCTCCTGGCAGGGGGCATTCTATTGGGAAGAGCTGGCTCTCACTGGTCAGTCCTTCTTGCCCTTTTCAAAGATGGCTCCTTTGACCTCACTTTCCCCAGACCCGCTTTAGATCCAATCTGGTGTGACCCTTTACTAGTGTCAAAAATGGCACTTTTCTATGGCTTTAGGAAAAGGGATGCCTTCCAGAAGCTGCTCTGTGGGCACAAGTAAGAATATTTTTCGTGGGTACTTATGCTTTCTCTGGGATTTCAGGTCGTCTGTGCTCAGCCGCCATCTGGAGGATTTCTACCTGGTCTACACTGTTTGCTTCAGCACTGTGGAGTGCTGGTCACTGTGCCAGGCACTGTGCTGGCGCTGGGACTGGCGTGGCGGCGGGATGCCACACGGACCTCAAATCTGTATTTTTAGATGAGCAAAGTCAATTTTTCCTTCCTGGCCAGAATCCCTATAGTGTTAGAACTTACTCTGGCTTTGTTTCTAGGAGTAAAAGTTTCTATGTGGTGAGAAAACTGTGATGTCGGAGGGAGCTCAGCTAGGGCTCTGCTGCTCAGCAGCCATCTTCCCTGAAGTCCCCGTGTCTGTTCTATGCTGACACAAAAGTCACCACATTATTGTAAGTAGTTTTTCATAGCAATTGAGTTTACAAATTTTATGTATTTTTTGTATTTGTGGTGAAGTTTTTTTAAATTTTTATTGTCAAACTGATGTACAGAGAGGTTACAGTTTCATTTGAAAGGCATTGGATACTTTTCTTGTACTGTTTGTTTACCTCCTCCCTCATTCTCTCCTCCTCCTCCCCCTTTTTCTCTCCTCCATAAGTTGTCCAGTTGATTTATACCAAACAGTTTTACAAGTATTACATTTGTAGTTTTTCTTCTTTTTGTCCCGTATCTCTCAAGTTTGATATTCCCTATCACTTTCCTAGTTCTAATAACAGTATACAAAGTTTCAAATGTACTCAGGTAAGATACAGTACAGTTCATGTACAAACACAGGAAGGGGATACAAGAAGATCATCAACAATAGAAGCTACAGTTTCACATGGCATGTTGAAAGTTATTCAAACAGTGATATAATATTTGTTTCCAGGACATAGCATTCATTTCAATTAGCAACATCTTATGTGTTCATAATGTATACCTATTGGGCTTTTGTGATCCTTTGCTGTTACTAGCCTAAACCTGTGCTAATTATTCCCTATGAGGGAGACCATAGAGTCCATGCTTCTTTGGGTCTGGCTAACTTTAATTAGTATAATTTTTTTCCAATATCATTGGAAGATATATATTTAAGAAAGAATATTTTTGGCCATTCCTGGGCCTTGGACTCAAGGCCTGAGCACCATCCCTGGCTTCTTCCCGCTCAAGGTTAGCAGTCGTCACGTGAGCCACAGCGCCCCTTCTGGCCATTTTCCATATATGTGGTGCTGGGGAATAGAACAGAGAGCTTCATGTGTAGAAGGCAAGCACTCTTGCCACTAGGTCATATTCCCAGCCCGGAAGATATATTTTTAAAATAAGAATTGGTGAAAAAATTCAAATTCTACGAATATTATACTTTCCCCTTACCTGTAAAAATCCTTATTAATTGTATTTTGAATCAAATTGTTGCCATGCGTTCACAGTGATGTAAAATGATATGAAATTATGCAGTAAAATTTTCTCCCAGAAAGTGGTCAGTCATCTGGATAGACTGAATCCCTCTAACCCAACTTTATGTCATAGTTACATCAAATGAAATCAACAAAATTTAATTGATGCCACATTTCCTGTCACATATTTTTCAGGGGAGACTTGTCTAATATGGAGAATTTTGGCAGATTTATTCAGAACTTTTTGAGCTACATAATAAAGCATGAAAATTTACAAATTAATTAAAATTCCTAGACCACGTACCACATATATCTAATCACATGCATCAGAGTTAGCTGCTAAATGACATTCTTCAGGAATCACCTTGATTTTCTTCCAAGAAAATTTAAAACTCCAGGTGGTTTCATTTCAAATGTACTAAAAAAATTGTTAGATACAGAACAGTACCTTTATGAATGTTGGGATTTACCATCGTATATGGAAATAAGTATTAATTGGTTGGTAGTTACTTTTTTCCAAATGTGCCCTGTATGAACCAAAAGAAAACGGTATAAAAGTGAATACTTCATAGCACAATGGTAAGGACATGAGGGGTTTTACAAGTCCAGCTGACTAGAGAGGATTTTCTTCCTTAACTCTGAGGAACTGAGGTATTACATCTGTTTTATGCTTATTCCAAAAGAATATCTGAAAAAAGC
Organism: Perognathus longimembris pacificus; assembly: GCF_023159225.1. Taxonomy (NCBI): domain Eukaryota; kingdom Metazoa; phylum Chordata; class Mammalia; order Rodentia; family Heteromyidae; genus Perognathus; species Perognathus longimembris. The sequence goes on from NW_025956936.1 coordinate 134,400, forward strand.
CACATGGGACTGAGGAATTAGGATATCTGTGGTTTAATTGGATAGTTTTGAAAATTTCTAATCAGAACAAAGTATATAGTCACCTACGTAATGAAAAAGAAAAGAGGCAAAGAGAATTCCCCCAATCGCAACAAGGAAAGCAAAATCTGCAAATAGACTAAAATCCACAGTTTTCAATAAAGATGTTTTCAGAAGGAAGGGACCAGGCTTGTTGTCTCAATTTGGCATTATTGGGATATGAATAATTTATGTCATGTTCAGTTCATGATCTGAGTACGTTAGCCACTTTGTACATCTCTTAAATCCTACCATACTTCTGGATTGAAATTGGAATACCACATCTGACTACCTGGTATTATGATATCTTGCACTGGAGACATTTGTACTTACATTCACGTGATCTTTTTCCCATTGATGGTAATCTCCCTGATATCTCCTCACCTGCCGCTTGAACCTGTGATGACTTCCACTACACATCTGCCAGTATTATGTCTTCCATCCTGTACCCTAATCACGTACATATGAGGAAAAGCATTTTTAACTTCATGAAATATCAATTTGAACATTACACTTGTAACATTGAAACAGATTACAGTGAAGCATGAGTCCTCAACCACAGTTCTTTATGAAATTAGGCCAACGAAGGAGACAATTATTTTATGGAGGTATATTTCTATATAAATTGAATTCACGATGCAATTAGTGTTTGTCTAAAAGAACAAAACTGAAATTTTCAGAATCGTTTAGAACTTCAATCTGTAAAAATACTGGCTGTTCTTTGGGAAAGTGGATAACCAAGTATATAGCCTATTGTAATATGCAATGGATAGTGTATCTGCAAAGATTAACTGAATGCAATATGAAATTTATAATGATCACTGAAAACTAAAATTCCTCTTGCACACGTGTACTCTTATCTGCAATCACAAAAGACATTTATTTCTAAGTCTCCACACACTCTGATTACTTAAAAATATTCTCTGCAAATATTCAAGGAAATGTGTCGAAGGGTGGACAATAAAGTATCATTATCATCAAAGTGAGGACATCATTGAATACAGAGGTACAAGGGAAAAAAATCTGAACAGCATGTTCTTCATTCTTGTATCTACTGGAAACAAATCAGAACCTCTCTGTACCTAGGAAATGGTGTTTGTTTTTTTCTCCAATTGCAAGAAATTAAGCTGGGTTTTGTTTAATTAAGAGAGTCTCAAATGTCTTCTTTTCTTAAGTAATTATATAATTTTTATTATTCTGTGAATTGGATAATAGTCCTTCCAGTTTGATAAATGTGACAAAAAATGTGAAACTGTTGATAATTAAAGGCAAGAGCACTGATTCAGAGGTTACTCACAATACATTCAAGAATCCATTGTATTAATTGAGATCCCTGTTTTGGAAGATGTTTAAAAGAATACACAGCACATCAGTATAGAATGCTCTCAAGTAATTTAGGAAGTATTCTTTACTACACTTCCTTCATGTTTGAGACAAACTGGTTCCAGATGATGAAAGGTTTTCATTTTCAGGTTATCAGGCTAATGAAACAGAAAATGCATATGCGAATACTGACAAAATCAACATTTTCTCAGTGAGTAAAATTCTGAATATGTACTCTTGAAAGACAGAAAGAATTTCAACATGAAATTCGTGAAAACAAATTTCTTACTAAGCCTAAGATTAATTTAAAAGAAATCTGTGAGTTGGTTTCCATTTTATATTTAAACTTATAGGTGATCATTTACATCTCAGAAACACTTGGGAAATGCAACTAGTAGCATGCAAAAGACATTTAGCTAAACAATGGAAAGGAATTTTCAATTACTTATCTGAATAATCGCGTGCTACGTTTCATTCTTTTGCATCACCACAGAAGTAAATTTTTCAGTTCTAGAATGAGAATTAATTGTTCATTTACTGGATTATACTTGGAAGGATTCCATAAATTAATGAAATTGATGTTGGATAAATAAACAATAAAAATATAGGGAGTAGTAATAATTCCAACTAACATAGTCACGAGGAGGGGCACAAATGTAAAAATCATAATATATATTTATATATGTACATCTGCATACATATATATCATATAGATCCATTGATTACATTTAGATAGGAATGTGAATATATATGTATGTATATCACTATATATATATCTCTAGGTATACAGGTATATATATATATGTGTACATACACATATACATATATACATATATACATATATGTGTGTGTGTGTGTGTGTGTGTGTGTGTGTGTACCTAAATATAGTATGGATGTTTGGATGCGTATATGCAAAAATAAATAATTAAATTCGTGAAAGGCATGTTGTTTTGAAGATTGAAGAAACGAAATAAGCTGTAGAATCATTCAATATAAGCCACACTGTTAAAACATTTATTTAAAGGACAATATCAGTAATAAAGAGAAGGAAATCTCAATGTGTTTATATTGATGAATATCATATTAACATAGGCATGAATACAAAGAATAGTTGAAAGTAAAACTGAACCAGTCAAATAAGACCTTGCATTAGAATTCTTGCCAGTATTTGAAATGCTGAATTTAAAACTTTATGCTTTAATCCTGTCAACTAGCAACCTTTTGGTGCTTTTAGTCAATCAGGTTTCATCCTAGCTGCGTTAATCACAATATACATTCCCCAGTTCAACTCTCCTACTCTTACGAAATAAAATATGAGATCATTTTCCAAGATAGTTCCCAGAAAGGTATGTCGCCAAAATCTTCCTTAACATTATTTAGTAGTTATATTTGAGCAAGTAGTAATAATATTGTTTGTAACACGTTTGTGTTTTCCATATGCTTGTGCAGCAAAGTCTGAATTCATTTCTTGTAAGAAAAGGTTACCCTTTTTAGATCAGTTGCTGTGATGTTTTCAAATGCATTATACTGATAATTGTTAGGTGAGTTTCTTAAAACAACACCTGAAATTGTAGTCATCACAACCTAATATATGATTACTGCGTTTGTAGTAGGACTACCTTTATCACATAAAGCAGTTATTCTTTGGTTACTCTGTCCTCTGTTTTACTTCCTCAGGAAGACCTAGAGTTTCACTATGGATACCATAATTATGAAAAAAGCTTTAATATTTTATATATGCAATATATCATTTCATTATTGAGTATAGTACTTAAAATAATAAGTGGAAATAATTGTACAAGAAACAATACACTTTTGGCTATCCCAAAGAGGCATTTTGTTCGCTTTGGTAACAACGTGAATTCAAATTTATGAAGTATGTAAATATTTCCCAATATTCTTTGATGTTTTTACTGTCTTAATAAAACACAAAATCCTGGGGAATCATTTCTCAATAGAAGTATGAGAACAAGGAGAAATGAAAATTGGATTGCTATAATTTTGGCTTTCTAGGTGAATACTCCGTAAGGTTTAAAACAGACAAACATTGACTTAATCATTCCAAAATGCAGTAACAATTTTTTCTCTAAATATCCATTTTGATAATGTGGTAATCCATCACCATTCGTTGTGTCATAATTCCATTATTGTAGGAGAAAATGAGAGATAATCACGGACAGAAACACATTCATATTGGGTGACGTCCTTGGGTAAACCTGTTTCACAGATGATTTTCTATACCTGAAACACACTGTGGAATATTTTCTAAAACATTTGAAATGCTTTAAATTACAAAAGAGAACTGTCTCTATTTCCATATTACGTAGAGTTTTTCAACTTTCTTATCCTTAGAAATTTCATCCTATATTCTTTGCCTTAATAAATGCATGTCCAGAACGGGAAATGATCTTCATCTAAATTTTGTAATGTTTTAGATAATTCACTTCATTTCCCAGGTAACATAATGATTCTAGGTGATAAATCCCAATGAATATACTAAAATACACTTTACTTGAAATTATTGCGTTACTAATATATATGTACATTATTTATCATATAATATATATGTATACTACATATTTGTAAGATGTATCTATATATGCTTATATATATATATATATATCGTTCATTATGGAGTATTTATAATGCAGAAATTGATGTAAAACTATGAGTTTAGTATAAAGTAAAGTTTGACCAGAATTCAAAATGGACAAATTAGAACTGATATCTAAACTCTTCCTTTTTATGCCTCCCTTTTCCCCTCTGTTCTCAGCCCAAGTTATTCTGGTGCCATACCCATTGGTTCAAAGCATTATTTCAAAATGCAATGAATAGAAAATGCTTTTAAAAATTCGTTGTTAATTGCTTCAAATACTGTGTCATCTCTGGAATAAATCTATAATTCTTCATTGGATTATGGCTGGATATTCATTCTGAGCAATGATAGATCTCTTGGAACGCTACTGGGGAACTTGAGATTTCTGTTGTGTTTTTGGAAAATTCATGGAGGTAGGATGAATACCTTGGAAAAAATTTCTCCTGTCTTCAAGGATTGGAAGTGTGGTAATCGTTTCTGGGATATGGGATGTGGAATATCTGCATCTACTAGTTTCACATGGCTATTAAACACAATGAATTTATTTTGCAGCTATTGTAACAAGAGACTTGAAGAGAAGTGACCAATTCTGTGGCAGTTTTATAAATTTGAATATTACAAAGTAGGTTGGATTGGTGGAAGACTTATTAACTATGAAGTGATGAGAGAGATGATGATAAAAGTGTAACATGCTGAAACACTTGGAAGATTCAAATTAATATCAAATAGTGTGACTTCAACCATGCTATAAAATCACAATTTTCTATTCCAATGGTCAAAATTCAAGGATTGGTGCGTACCAACACATCTAGGGAAACATAATCACAAAGACCCCCTCAAAAGTAGAACTTTCCGGGGCTAATATTTCAGTATGGAAAACCATATTAAGAAAGAATGTGGGGGCTGGGGATATAGCCTAGTGGCAAGAGTGCCTGCCTCGGATACACGAGGCCCTAGGTTCGATTCCCCAGCACCACATATGCAGAAAACGGCCAGAAGCGGCGCTGTGGCTCAAGTGGCAGAGTGCTAGTCTTGAGCGGGAAGAAGCCAGGGACAGTGCTCAGGCCCTGAGTCCAAGGCCCAGGACTGGCCAAAAAAAAAAAAGAAAGAAAGAATGTGGGCTAACTAGCTATCTGACGCAGTGTGTTTTTTTATTTCCAAATAGAAGCTGAAAAACTCTTTCTAAAGAAATAGGAAAACATTTTCATGAGAGCGTAAAAGGTTAATCATTTCTCCCTTCAAAGAAGTTGTTATTCCTTTAGAGTGCTTGATATAATCAATTTATAAATTCCCTGTATTTCCCTGTTATTCTCCTCATTTGGATGCCCTTCAGAATGACCAAAAGAAACGTGTTCATCTCATTCGAATTTCTGGTCTCTGGGTGTGGGGTAAACATGGATGCTTCAGTTAATGAATATATAGAAGCTTTTGGCTGGACATAGAAATTATTTTTATTGTGTTACAATAAAATTGAAGATAGCAGATAAAGATGGAAGTCAAATTAGATTTTTCTCACAACTCTGAATAATGCAAACTTACTAAAAAAAGAGAAAGGTTTGTTTAGGTTGCATCATTTTTGTTGGAAGCATATAGTTCCCTATGAAATGGTTGTGAGATATAACATATTATAATGTTTGATTTTACACTACAGGAATAATATGAACATTGAAAGAAAATTTTTTCTGTTAATAGTTTCACTTGTGAAAAAACCAGCATGAGTTTCAACATATTACAAAGCATGCATGTATTTCCATGATGTTAACAACAGCTCTTGGCACTGACAATAAAATATCGAAGAAAACCTGCATTGATTTAATGTGAGCCAACAGAAATATAATTGTTTATTTTTGACTTAGTATTTGTGAAGAAAACATGTCAGGCGACTTGCAATAAAAACCTTATTTCCTCAAAGAAAATAGTTCACGATGAAGAGTTATTGGAAATAAAAGCTTTCGGATTTTAGACATCACATATTTATTTATATAAATTGGACGTTTCCTTTCTGAAACTGTTAAACGTAGCTCTCCATGACTTGTGTAACAATGGACACTATCAATTTTGGGTGTGGTAATGATTCCGTTAGTTTCCTAAGATAGATTCCAATGAAGTTTTTTGTTTCTTTATCTTTGGCATTATTTAGACTGGATATTTAAAGAACTGGTCCCCTATGATAAAAGGGTGGATCCGGCTAAGGAAACACATAATGGTCATGTCAATATTGACAAAAACCAAGTTTTCCTTACTGAGTAAAATTCAAAATGTTTCAAGTTGTGTTCTCAAAGAATTTCAATATGAAATGATCAAGAAACCAAATATCTTTGTGAGCTTGAAATGACTTTAACAATAAGATCATTCCACTCCAATTTAAATCAATATTTATACATGTTAAATATCTTATGGTTTTAGAAACATTAGTATGAGAGCAGTGTTATGGAAATCACATTAGGCTGGAAATGAAAAGGAGTTTTCACTTATTTATTTTCAGATTCTTTTAATACCTTTCACTCTCTTCTTTCAAGACAGTAGTAAGTTGTACACTGTATATGGTTTATGTGAATACATGGTTTTACTTAACAATTCACGGATTGTTTCCCTAAATTATCAAAGGTACACTGTGAAAATGAGAATCACTAAATTATAGCAGCACATAGGTCGTTATATACGTACATGGACAGATACATACACAAATAATGGAAACCCACTGATTGTACATGTCCCTATGTGAATAAACATAACCATATATACATATATATCATTGAAACTATATATGTAATTTTGTTTATTATGTAGTGGTGGATGTCTGAGAGCAAAATAAAATGTTAATTGTATTAAAGAAAGGACATGGTAGTTTGAAGTGAGAATTAAAATAAATAATCTCCACATTATTTCAGGAGAAACAATAGTGTGGAAACAATTTTATATTTAAAGGGCAATATAATCAGTAGGATAGAGGAAAGCCAAATATGTTTACATTGTGGAGTGTCACCAAACAGTAGGCATGAATACAAGGAAAAGTTGAATGTAAAACTGAGCCAGTCAAATAGGAGCATGCATTAGAAATCTCGTATTTTATAACATGGATGAATTCAGTATCTTCTGGTGCAATCGAGGAATCTATCATTTATCGGATCTCTTTTGTCTATCAGTTTTGTGCCAAAGTGCTTTAGGCACAAGATACATTTCCCAAAAGTACAGAAAAAAATATCAATTTCCAAGATAATGCCCAGAAAGGGCAGTGCCAATTATCTTCATGGAAAATATTTGATAGTTATACTTGTGCAGGTAGTAATAGTTTTTCGAAATTATACATTTCTGTTGTCTATAGGCCTGTGAAGCAAAGCCTGAATGCATTAGTTGCAACAGATTTTAACATTTCTTAGTTATTTTTGTAGTAAATTTTTTAATCCCTTGCACTGACATTCGATCATTTTAGGTCAATAAAAAATTATATATTGCAACAATATTCTTAGAGGCTTACTCTACTTGGAAGCAGAATGGTTGGGACCCTTTCATACTTATGGTCTACTCCATAAGCAATATAAGAAGCAATTCATACACAGGAATGTATATCAAGCCAATATACGGAAATAGGGGGTAATGAAAGCATATTTCGTTATACTGATCTCACTTATTTAAAACACTTCAGCAACAAATACCGAGGTCCCAAAGAACATGAAATTTCATGCATAGTATTTACTGCCCATTTGTGTGATTCTCTCATCACCATCCTTACAAGTGCCGAACATACTTGTTTTCCCATAGAGTGGGAATGGATGCCATTTCTTGAATATAGAAGATTTTGAATTGACATGTAAACAGTTTTTATCGTCTTACAGTTTAATTGAAGGCAGCAGACTACATATGAAATTTCTATTACAGTTCTTTCATATATTTGTATAATGAAGAGTTAATATAGACAAAATATTATTGAAAATTCTATTTCAATATTTATTCTGCCTCATTTTTGGTGAAAGCATTTACATCCCTATGAAATTTCTTTAAGGTATCAACTATTATATTTTATGTCCCTCCAAAGGAGTAATAGGAACATTGAAACATAGTATTCCCTTAAGTATTTATTACTTAAACACCAGAAAATAGCTGCATGAGTTTTGCCCTATGACAAAGCATCCATGTATTTCATCTAACAGCATCTCTGGGTATTGATATTAAAATATGAAAGAAAAAGTGAATTGCTTTCTTGTGAGCAAACAGATATAATGCTTATTAAGAATTAGTGCAGGAAATTTATAAGACACTGTACAATAATAAAATTTTGTAAATATATGCATGTCAACTGCTGTTTGAATAGTTCAAGTCTACAGGCAATTGTCTACATTTTCTCCTGTGCACATATGCTTAGAAAATTGCATGAAAGTAAAAAAAAAAACAACACATTAATATTCTAATGCCCTGATGTTAGTGGGAATCCTTTTATTCTAACTGCATCAATAATCACATTGTTTCAGACAAGTTTGTGTTGAAAACCATATTCTCTAAAATCCTAACAAGATGTTCTGAGCCACTCTTAGGTGTTTATGTCTTCTACTAAATTGTCATAATCATGTATGCTTCCCTATAGTATTGGAGACATTTCATTTTTGATTTTGCCGTGGAAGTGAAATAAATTGAAACACCATTCTAACATGTCAATCCAAAGATTTCACCAACATACATAAGAGTATTTCACATAGAAATTCAAAAGTCTACTGAAATGGCACAACAGGAACGCATTAGTGCAAGTGATGTAAAGTAGCCAAATAATGATTTCCAAATTATTTGCAGACAAAATTGAAGGAAGAATTTTGTGCTCAAATTTTCACCTGTTAACGGTTAAGATTCTTCTCTACTATATTAAGTACAATTAAAACATTCAATTATATTTAGCCTGGGTTTCCAAATTTGAATTACTATGGATTCACATAAAAGGACATGCCCAAATTTCATCATTGGGAATTAACACAGTAACAGTTAACTACATTTGGGCCCCTGTATGTGAGAAACATTGACCTGTTATATTTGTCTGTTGTATTACTGTTTGGCTGTCTGTCGGGTTTCGTGACCATGTCCTTGGCTTTGCAGAACATTTTTTTTTAATTTAATCCCATTTTCCAATCTTTCACCAATCTGTTGTGTGCCTCAGACTCTGTTCAGGAAGTTCCTCCCTAGGCGTAGAAGACCTAATATCTTAGCTACTCTGTTCTATTATAGTTACTAGGATTCACATTTGATGTTGAGATCTTAATCCATTTTGAGTTGACATTGGTGCTGGTATTATGCTAGGGTCAGCTTTGATTTTTTATTCCTGTGCTGATCCTTTTTCCCCATCTCCAATAAGTGAAGATGCTAATTTTTCCATTGTATGTCTCTCATACCTTTGCCAAATATCAGCTGACTGCAAGTATCTGGTTTCTTTGAAGGTGTTCTGCCATATTGCATTCATCATGCATCTCGTATTTGGCAATAGAAGTTTGTATTTTTTTAAATAATGCTCTTATAATAGAGCTTGAAATCAGGCATTTTGATACCTCTGGTACTGCTTCTTTTGCCTTCAATTACTTTTGCTGTTCTAGATATTCCTATATTATATGAATTTTTGGATTGCTTTTCCTATTTCCTTTAAGAATATAGTTAGATTTTCATGAGTTTTCAGTGAATTTCTATAACATCTTTAGCAATATTGAAAGTTTACAATATTGGTTTTCCTTATCCATTAACACTGAAGGATGAGAAAGACAATCCTGGCCCTGGAGAGTATGCCCCTGCCCTCAGAGACATGGCATGACAGCACAGTTTGTACTGAAACCACATAGGTTTCTGTATTCTGTTTTTGGATTCTGCTAGCTAATATTGTGTTTAAGAGTTGTGTATCTTTGGTCAAAATTAAGATTGCTTTCTAATATCATTTTTGTTTTGTCCTTTTCTGGTTTTACCATGACATTAGCTTCATGGAGAAGGGTTAGGATTTCTCTCTCTACATCAATTTAGCAAAAGAGCTTGAGGAGAATAGGTGGTTTCCCCTCTTCGAAAGTTTTGTAGAATTAGATGGAGAATCCATCTTGGCTTTTTTAAATTGGAAGATATTTCATTCCTTTTTGTATCTCATTTTATTTCATGGCTTTATTTAAGTTTTTTTATATCTTCTTGCCTCAGGTTTAGCAGTTTATATTTATGTAAAACTTCATTCATTTCTGTCAAATGTTCATTCTTTAGTTAGTTTAGTTTCTGGAAATAGTTGTTACTTATTATTTGGATTCTCTGGATTATTCTGGCAATTATGACTGGAGAGTCCCTGAGGGACTCTTCTCCACGTTCTTTAGTTTTTCTTGAAAATGATCTGTCAATTTTATTAATTTTCTTATATATCTAGCCTTTATCTGAGACAATTTGTGGGGATTATAAAGGGAGCCAAAGACTAAGTAACACCATATCCTACGTGGATCTGAAAGAGCTGTACAGAGGTTTTCACCCCACAAGGGTCCAGTACATATTCTTCTCAGCAGCTCATGTAAAACATGCTACAAAATAAATCATGTCGTAGTACACACAAAGAACCTCAGCAAATAGTACAGAATTGACATTATCCCATGTATTCTATCTGATCACAATGGAATAAACCTAACCCTCAATAAGAAAGGATACCAGAGAAACTACACAAATAGTTGCAGGCTAAACCCAAAACATACATCTAAAATTTGAGACAGAGAGCAAATTAAGGACAAAAGTAACGAATTCATAAGTCACAACGACAATGAAAGTATATCAAAGAGAAACACGAGATACAGCAAATGCAATGCTGAGGTTCAAGATCATTGCCTGGACAGCACACAATAAAGAATGGAATAAGAACTGGTAAATAGCCTCATGTTGCAGCTAAAAGGTGTAAAAAGTAAAACCTTGAGAGATATAAGAAAATAGGAAAACAGGAAAAGATGAATCTAAAACAACTTGGAGGAGAGAGATAAAAAAGATTAAAGAAGAGATAAATCTGATTGAAATTTGAAAGACCATTCAACAAATAAATAAAACTAAAAGTTGGTTCTTTCAGAAACCGAATAAAATTGAAAGACCCTTTGTAAGACCTACAAAATAAGAGAAGAGACTCATATCGGTTAAATGAGAGATTCCGACAGAAAAGTTAAAAAAATAAAGAAGACATTCAAACACACATAAGAAACTATTAAAAGAACGTTTACTCGCTAAAGTATGAATCTTCTACAGAAAAGGATCAGTTTTTAGAGAAGTATACACTGCCCAAACTGAATCAAGAAGAAATAAATTAACAAAATAATCCAAAAAATTAAAGCAAGATACAGGAGGTAATCAAGAGTCTCCAAAGAAAAGTCGAGGCTTGGAAAGATTCCCCAGGGAATTCTACAAAATCTTCAATGAGGCGCTAATAGCAATACTCCTCTAACTGTTCCTGAAAATAGAAACTAAGGAGGAAATTCCAAACTCATTCGATGAAACTAATTTTAGACTCATCCCCACACCAGGCAAAGTCCAAACAACAAAAGAAAATTATAGACCATTATTACTAATGAATATAGATGAAAAGCTCCTTAACAAAGTATTAGTTGACAGGTTCCAGAGACTGATCAAGAACATTATACCATGATCACTTATGCTTCAACGGACCTACGCAATGATGGTTCAACATCTGTAAATCAATAAACATAATTCAACAATTCAACAGAGGTGACACCATGAACTACATTATCATCTCACCTGATGTCCAAATAGCCTATGACAAAATAGAACAACCATACATGTTAAAAGCTCTGGAATGAGCAGGAATAGAGAGAATAGTCTTTAAAACAATGAAAGCCATATACAACAGACCAACTGCTATTATGATATTAAATGGGGAGAAACCAAGACCATATCCCCTGAACTCAGGAACAAGACAATAATGCCCACCCACCCTGCTTTTACTCAACATAGTGCTGGAATCCCCAGCCATAGCAGTAAGACAAGAGGAGGACATCAAATTGATCCACATTAGCAAAAAAGAAATCCCACAATCCCTATTTCCAGATGAACACATCCAATATCCAAAACACCCAAGGAATTCAGAATATAACCCACAAATTCATATGAACAGCATAAGACCTAGAATAGACGAAGACATTCTACCCAGAAGAAGCAATGCAGAATTCATAATACAAGACTTCAAGTTCTATTATAGAACCATCATAAAAAAAACAGCCTGGTATTGGTACAAAAAAAAAGATATGACAGCTAATGAAATTGAAGAGCAGACCCTGAAATAAAGCTGCATTCTCACAGTCAACTGATATTCGACAAAGGAACTGATATATACAAGAGAAAACATAGCATCTTCAACTACTCGTGCTGGGAAAATTGTGAAGGCACAAGTAGAAAATTCAGAGTTGACCCTAGCTTATCATCATGCACCAAGAAAAACTAAAAATGGATTCAGGATCTCAACATTACACCTGAATCCTTGAAAGTAGTAAAGAACTACTGTAGGAGAGACACTAGAACTTATAGGCAGAGGTAGGATTTCCTGAATATAGTCCCAAGCTTACAATAGATAGGGGAGAGACTACACAAATGGGACTACTAGAAAATAAAAAGTTTCTGCGAAACTAAAGCTATAGCAACCAAACTACAAAGACATCCAACCCTATGGGAAAGTTTCATCACCAGCTCAGCAACAGACAAAGCCCTAGTTTCCATCATCTACAGAGAACTCAAAAACTAACCCTCTACAACCCCAGTAAACTAAATATTAAATGGACAAACGATATAAAGAGCAACTTCACAGCAGAAAAGACTAAAATGGCTAGCAAAACATATGAGGAAATGTTCAACATCCCTGGCAGTAAAGGAAATGCAAATAAAACATCCCTGAGATACCACCTCACTATCATGAGAAGATCCTATATTCAACTCAGGCAATAATAATTCTGGAGTGGATGCTGGCAAATCGGAAGCCTCCTCCATTGTTAGTTGATGTGCAAATTATTTCATCCAGTTAGGAGAATAGTATGGAGGTTCCTGAAAAAGCTCAGCATACAGAACCTATGACCCAGCCATAATTCTTCTAGGCATCAATCTTGATCAACAGGACTCATGATATTATAAAGAGATCTATACACACATATTCATCGCTGCACAATTCACAATAGCCAAAATATGAAAAGAACCCAGATTCCCCACTACAGGTGAAGGAATCAAAAAATGTGGTGCTTATACACATTGGAATTCAACATAGCGATTTGAAATGAGAAAATATTGGTATTCGCAGGGAAATCAGCAGAACTTGAACAAATAATGTTGAGTGAGAAAAGCCTGTAACACAAATAACAAAGGGGTATAGTCTCCTTGATATATGAGTGCTTGTGTGTAGGCTGGGAGAAGAAAGTAGAGACCAGGTTGGCAAAACAAGTGTCTTCTTTTCAAATGGAATTTCCACAGGTTTGGGTCAAAGAAATTACATTATGTATGTAAATCCAAACAAGTACTAAACATAAACAGGTCTAGAATAGAGTTATCAGTGGATCCCAATAGCTCAACAGCTTATGTACATATGCTCATATAATATAAGGATAAGCAAAACCAACTCCAAGAGAATTGCACTGGGGGATTCTGTTCTTGACCTTACATTTAAAGTTCTAGGTGAATTTTCTTTGGCATAATCTAAGTGGGTTACTACATATGATTTTGGTACACTGTGTATTGCACATATGCCTACCTGATGTAGGGAAGGGAAAGAACACTGAGTGTGTGGGACATCAGAAAATATGTACTGACTGTCTTATTATGTAACTGTACACCTTTTGCACAGCACGTTGTCAAACAAAAAATTTCTAGCCTTACCCTGAGACCTTTTTATATCTATTTACCATGTCAACTTAGCTTACAAATATAATAATCATATTTATGAGTCATTTTCATATTGATTTTCCGTGATATCTACTTTTGTAGGCTAAATCTCAGGGAATATGATTTTCAAAATCATGACAGCAACTATAGTCTAAAATTTAGGACGTGTAGCAGTTTTTGTTTCCTTGCTTTAGATTAATGATATTGTTTGTGACAACAACCTCTCAAGGTAACCAAGAACAAGACAAGAAATAATACTTTATCATTTGTGTTTTGTTTATTTGTTGAGACCAAAAAGAAATGAAAGGAGACCTCTACTGGCCTTAGTAAAATCTCACGACATCGAAACAGACTCTGGCTCCCCTACACACAGGTGTCTAGCTATATTCAAAATAAGAAGATTGTAATCTCTCGAGGAATATCAGATTTTAAATATTAAAGTTAGTGAATTGTGGGATATATCTTGTGGCTAGGGAAACGTATTTCTAAACAAAACTCACATAACAGAAGTCCTTAAGTTTATCGTAATTACAAATATTTACAAAATATATGTTGTGCTAATATTTTCGATTATAAAGAAAACGAAATTAATACCATCATTATTAGTCGGTCTGAGTCGGGTTTGAGAATGGCCTGGAGACACATGTTGAGTGCTCTATACCACAGACTACAAGAGAAATGCAACTCAAAATGACTATCATATTAGACATAGCCCCAAAAGAACGTCTATTATCAGGAAAAATATTAAATATAAAAAAGGATACTGTTAATAAGAAATGCTGGAAGCCTTCTGGACAAAAGGAATGCTATTAAATATTGAAACAGATATATACTTGTTCAATAATGCTGCCACATATGAGCTACCAATGGGTAGTAAAAGGGGAATCTAGCCTTCATAACTCCTGCATCCCAGATGCGAAATCACAAAGAACTATTACTAATTTCATAAATGGTCATCAACCCCCCCATGCCCCATAACAATACTGATGAAATACAGAAAAGTGTTCTTGCTATGACAGCTGAAATTGCCAGAAGAATCAACACATGATCCCATAAAAATAAATGTCAGGAACACAGAAACTATTTCTTGATGGTACATCAAAAATAAGGAAAGAAATGGAAGTAAAAATAGATACAGCCAACTCCTCATCTAAAGAAGAACCTCATATTTTGAGGCCAACAGTGCATGAAAGAGAATCAAATTTCAATTACTTAACATAAGGAACTACCACATGCAAAGCTGATCTAGCTACCAATAACAGGTCAATTTCCATAAAGCTAATCATATTGGAGTCTGCATATCCAAGGACCGAAAAGAAGAATCGAGAATCTTATGATCTAAGACAACTTCGCTGGTAATCGACTGAGGGACTATCACACTCCAAAATGCCATCAAACTTCTTGAAGTATTTATCCACGAAACACAGGACCAATTCAGAAGATATAATCTGCACATTGTTTGAAAAAATAAAGGAATAGTATATCACAGCAGAGATATACCAATTCAATAGAATTATTGCAGAGAATTACACCAATCTCAAAGCAGAAGCCTTACAGGAGCAGAAGAAGCATCCTGACCACCTAAGAGACAATAACCTAGAGGAAAAACAACCAGACACAGAAAATTAAAGAGTTCAGAACTCTACAACAAGAAAACATATCAGAAACATGTCAAACCTCTCCATTAAAATTTTTGATGAAGGACAGCCTGGAAGAACACAATTCAAGCACTAAAAGCCAGCAACTATTTGGATATCCACAAAATTAGAATACACATTCAATGGAAAAATCAAAACCGTCCACACTAAAGAAAAAATAAAGGAATATAACAACTAATATCAGTCCTGCAGAGGCTACTAAGGAGTAACATCATTCAACAGAAAACAATCAACAAAAGGGAACCCAGGTAATAGAAGCCAAGAGGAAACCAAATTTAAAAACAAAGAATAAAGGAAAGAAGTAAAATGCAGGTTAATAAGAAAATGGAAGAGAAAGGACCACACATATCTAAACAGTAAAAATCTAAAACTCAACTCTCCAAAGAAAAGAAAATGAACTGAAGGTTGGATCCAAAAACAAGATCTATCTATGTGTTGTCTTCAAGAGACCCATCAAAAAAAAAAAAGAATGAAATCATGCTTTGAGAAAAAGGATGAGGTACGATCTTCCAAGCAAATGGACATACCAAAAGGGAGGAGTAGCCCACCTGATTACAAAAACCTAGACTTCTCATTAAAATGAGTGCACAAAGAAATAGATAGTTCCTACATTTCAATACTGGGAAAAATGTGAGAAGTTATAAAAATAATGAACATATACTCACCCAATAATTGAGACGCTAAATATGTCAAAGGAATTCATTCAGAACTACAGTCAAAGATGGGCCTGAATAAAGTAGTAGTGGGAAAGTTTAATACTTCACTCTCTCCAAGAGACGATCTGACACACAGGATAAACAAGAGTGACACAAGTAGAAGTACATCCATTTTCCACATGAATGTAACAGACTTATTCAAAGGTTTTCAACATACAGCTATCAAAAACAGATTCTTCTCAGCATCAAGTGTAACATACTCCAAAATATATAGTAACATTGTCCATGGACAGATTTTCAGCAAATACAAGAGTATTGACATTAAACCACGTATTCAATCTTATCAAAGCAGAATCATGAAGGATTTTAAATTCACTTCTAGGAAGATGCCGGAATAGCAGCAGAGCCCTAGCTAAACACATTCTGACAATGCAGTTTTGCCTCACTAGAGAAAATCTTATTCCTAGAAAGACAGCCCAAATAAGTTAAAACAGTAGAGGAATTTTGGCCAAGAAGAAAAAATATACTTTGGTGGCCTGAAAACACAGATTTTTGTTCCAGTTGGCAGTCCACTAACAAGCCAGTGCTGGTGCCCAGACATTTCCCCATACTCCATGCACCTAAAGCACACAACAGCAACCTGGAAAAAATCCTCCAGAAAAGAGCAGACAGACCTGGATTGCAGACTGAGCACCAACAGGCTGAAATAGCAGAGACAGTGTGAGTACCTCTATTAAGACATTCTCACTCATGCCCGTAGAGGAGTATCTGGAACTTAGCCTTCCACCATTGCTTGAGCAAAGTGCCATCTTTGTCACTGGCATAGGGTCAGACCAGACTGGAACAAAAATGGGCCTTCAGAAAGCAAGGATGAAGGGGCCATCTTTGAAAAAGGCTACAGGGACCAATCAGGGAGAGCTAGCTCTGGCCAGTAGAAGGACCCCTGCCCAGATATGAGGGTCGTCCTATGCCATGGCTCATCCAGAGGTGCACTGCCTTGCCCATTGAAATTTCTAAATTGAAAGCGAAAGCAGCAAACAACTACCAGCGGTATGGGAAAACCAGATGGGAACAAACAGTTCCCAAGATAGATAAATGGTCCCACCACATAGGAATCCTAATTCCCAGGCTGAAATGGAGGTGAATCCCATAGCTAGCTCTGCCCAATAGGCTGCTCCACCCCAGAGGGGGGAACCTCCTCCAAGCAGGAGAATCACAGCAGGGTAAACCAGGAGAGAAGCTCCCCACCCTGCTGAGTCCACAAACTCATGTTTAAAAACATGAGTTAAAGGCAATGGCCCAACAGTACACTAGAGGAGACAGGGTTCCCAAAACTGTGCATGTGCCCCATCCACAGAGGATGTGTGCTTGCTTCCTACACATGAAGCTCTCGGTTCAATTCCCCAGCACCACATATATGGAAAACGCCCAGAAGGGGCGCTGAGTCTCAGGTAGCAGAGTGCTAGCCTTGAGGGGGAAGAAGCCATGGTTGGTGCTCAGGCCCTGAGTCCAAGGCCAAGGACTGGCAAAAACAAAACAAACAAACAAACAAAAAAACACATAATGGAGAATTTCATGGCTTCCACAAATAGAAAGATAAATGAACTTCAAGAGTCAAATAAAAAGATAGCTACCCAGTTGAAAGATATGAGAGACAGCACTCAAAACCAACTTAATGACGTTAATGAAGTAAAATAGCCAATGCAGGTCCTAAAAGATGGCATGGAAAACATTAGGAAAGACCAGAGGGAAAAAAAAGGGAATCGAAATCAAGTAGCTAGCCTAGAGTCCCGACTAGCTGAGGTAGACGATCAAAACTGAGGAGCTGGATTCTCTAAAGTTGATGGAGAAAGTTCAAAAATCAATACAAAACCAATCCCATCGACAAAACAGATCACTCCATGAGCTCAACACACAATCAGGAAGCCCAATTTAAGGCTAATATTTATTGAGGAAAACCTGAAGAAATAATTTAATGGAATAGGCAACAAAACATTAGCCAAATCCTTCCCAAATATCCAGAATGATAGGCCTATACAGATACAGGAATCATTTACAACTCCCAACCGACCAGACCAGAACAGGACATCCCACCAACAAATGTGATCAAAACAGGATCAATACACTCCAAGGACAGAATCCTTAAAGCTGTTAGGGAGAAGAAAACAATAACATATAAAGGAAAAGCAATTAGAATTAACCGAGACTTCTCAGCAGAGACCATAAAAGCAAGGAGATCCTGGAATGAGGTATACCAAACCATAAATGAAAATATGTACCAACCAAGAATATTGTACCAAGCTAAACTCTCATTCAAATCCAAAGGTCAAGTAAAAGCCTTCCACACTAAGGAAAAACTGAAACAATATGTCGCCACCAAACCAGCTTTACATGAAATCCTCAAAGAGGTGCTACAAAGGGAAAATAATCAAGATCACAATACAGAGAAATGAATCCTAAGTAGTAAACTAGAATACTAGATCAAGAAATGGGATGACACAGCATTTAACAAGGTAGCTGTAATGAAAGGAAAAAATGATCATCTCTCAATCCTAACTATCAATATTAATGGAATTAATTCTCCAATCAAATGACATAGGCTCATAAGTTGGATCAAAAATCCAGATCCATCTTTCTGCTGCCTCCAAGAGACACATCTATCCAGCAAAAGTAAATATCTTGTAAAAGTGAAACGCTGGAATCAAATCTATCAATCCAATGGCGCCTATAAACAAGCTGGCATTGCAATCCTAGTATCAGATAAAATTGACTTCAAATTAAAAACAGTAAATAGAGACAAAGAAGGTTACTACATTCTAATAAAGGGATCTCTGCTACAGGAGGATTATACCCATCCTATATAACTACACACCAAATACAGGAGCACCCAACTTCATCAAACGAACACTAATGACTCTAAAAATCATTCACAGACCCAAACACATCGATAATTGGGGAATTTAACCCTCCACTATCACCTTTGGACAGATCAACACCCAAAATCTGAACAAAGAAACCAAAGAAGTAAAAACCTGCGTAGATCAACTAGACTTAACCGACATCTACAGATTATTCCAACCAGCAACGACATAGCACACATTCTTTTCGGCAGCACATGGAACATTCTCCAAAATAGATCACATATCAGAGCACAAAGAGAAACCTTACAAATTCATAATCAAGAAAACCATTCCCTGCATTTTCTCAGACCACAATGGTATATAATTAGAGTTCAACTCAAAAAGGCACCACAGAAAATCCTACAATACATGGAGATTAACAAAACCAGTGGGTCATTAAAGAAATTAGAACAGAAATTCAAATATTTATGGAATTCAACCAAGATGAGTATACAAAGAACCAGCTCCTTTGGGACACAGCAAAGGCAGTACTAAGAGGAAAATTTATATCTCTGAGGACGTAAACCAACAAATTGGAGAAACTCAAAAATTTAAGGATGTGACTCAATAATTTAAGGATGCACCTGAATCACCTTGAAAGAGAACAACAAGCCAAACCTCAAGTAACTCGAGGGACTCAAATAATTAAAATCAAATTATAATTAATGAATTAGAGACAAGAAAAAATGTAAAAAAATCAACAAAAGAAACAGTTTGTTCTTTGAAAAAATTAACAAGGTAGACACACCTAGGAAATCTGATCAAAAAAAGAAAGCAGCAAACCCATATAAACAAGATCAGAAATGAAGTAGGTAACATCACTACTGAGACTTCCAAAAGTCAGACCATAATAAGGGACTATTTTGCAATGTTTATGCCAAAAAATGCATAGAATGGATGATTTCCTAGGAAAAAATTGACAGCCCCGAACTCAACCATGAAGATTTTAACCTTCTTAATAGATCCATATCCAGCATTGACATAGAAACAACAATAAGTGATCTCCCATGCAAGAAAAGCCTATGTCCAGTTGGATTCACAACAGAAGTCTACAAAGCCTTCAAAGAAGAACTCACACCAATATTTCTCAAATTCTTCAATGAAATTGAAATAGAACGTTCAGTACCAGACACAGTCTATGAAGCCAGTATAACTCTCATCCCAAAAGCAGGCCAGGACTCATTACAGAAAGAGCATTATAGACCTATTTCCCTCATGAACATAGATGCAAAAATTCTCAAAAAACTTCTGGCAATCGACTTCAACAGGTCATCAAAAAGAATCATACTCCCCAACCAAACTGGATTCATCCCAGGGATGCAAAGTTGGTTCAATAAACACAAGTCAAATAAGGTAATCCACCACGTAACTGAAGCAAGGTAAAGAACCACATGGTTATGACTGGATTTGGAAAAGGCATTTGATAAAATATGACCCTATACGTAAAGAACCCCATAGACACTACTCCCAAGCAACTAGAACTAATACAAAACTTTGAGAAAGTTGCAGGGTATACAATAAGCAACTCTTTTTGTAATAGTCTTAGAAAACATTAAATACCTACGATTAACCATAAACAAAGATGTAAAAGACTTCTAGGATGAGAACTTTAAAAACATGAAAAAAGAAATTAAGGCAGAACCAAAGAAATGGAAAAACCTCCCATGGTCCTGGATTGGGAGGATTCATATAATCAAAATACCAATATTGCCAAAGGCTATCTACAAATTCAATGCAATACACATTAATATCCCAACACTATTTTTAATGTAATAGATGAAGAAATTCAGAAATTCATATGGCACAATAAAAGTCCCAGAATAGCAAAAACAATCCTAAGCAGAAAGAACAGTGCTGGAGGAATTACAATCCCCAATTCAAGCTGTATAATAAAGTTATAGTATTAAAAACAGCTAGGTTTTGGCACCGGAACAAGACTGAAGACCAAAGGAACAGAATTGAAGGCTCAGAAATAAACCCACAGAATTATGGCTACTTAATCTTGATAAAGGAGCTAAAAAAATAGCCTGGAAGTAAGATAGCCTCTTTAACTAATGGTGTGGGCAAAACTGGTTCATCACATGCAACAAACTAAAACTAGATCCTTATATATCATTATATCAGCCTGCACCAAAATTAACTACAAATGGACCAAAGACCTCAAAATTAAAACTGATATGCTGATAATACTAAAGGAAGAAATAGGAGAAACCCTTGGGCTCCCTGGCACACGACCAAATTTCCATAACAAAGACCAACAAAAGCTACAAATTAAAGAAAGGATGGACAAATTAGACTGCATCAAACAGCAGAGCTTCTACAGGGCAAAGGACACAGCTCGCAAGATAACCAGAAAGCCCACAGATTGGGAAAAAATCTTTGCTGGCCATACAATGGACAAAGGGCTCATATCTAAAATATATGCAGAACTAAAAAAATTACATTCCTCTCAAACAAAACCGCAAGGAACCAATAGCCCCCTCAACAAGTGGGCTAAAGACTAAAAGAGACTTCTCTATAGAAGAAATGAGAATGGCCAAGAGACATAAAAAAACTGCTCTACATCACTAGCCATAATAGAAATGCAAATCAAAACAACATTGAGATTCCACCTCACCCCAGTAAGAATGTCCTGTATAAAGAAAACTAACAATAACAAATGTTGATGGGGATATGGCCAAAAGGGAACCCTACTTCTTTGTTGGTGGGAGTGTAAAGTGGTTCAGCCACTCTGGAAAGCGGTATGGAGTTTCTTCAGAAGGTTAAACATAGAGCTCCCGTATGACCCAGCAGCACCACTTTTGGAAATCTACCGAAAATACCACAAACAAGATCACACTAACGCCACCAGCACAACAATATTGATCACAGCCCAATTTGTCATAGGTAGAATATGGAACCAACCAAGAAGGCCCTCAGTAGACGAATGGATCAGCAAATGTGGTACATGTACAAAATGGAATTTTATGACTCTATCAGAAAGATTGACATTGTCCCATGGAGAAGGAAATGGAATGACTTGGAAAAAATTATACTAAGTGAAGTGAGCCAGACCCAAAGAAATATGGACTGCATGTTCTCCCTTATAGGGAATAATTAGCAGAGGTTTAGGCAAGTCACAGAAAAGGATCACAAGAGCCCTGGAGTTATACCCTTATAAACACATAAGATGATGCTAAGTGAAATGAACTCCATATTATGGAAACGATAATTATATCAATGTTGTAACTACTTTCAATGTGCTATGTGTAACCATAGCTTCTATTATTGATAATTTTCTTGTATCCCCTTCCTATGGTGTACCTGCACTACCATTGTATCTTATCTGAGTACATTGGATAATGTGTATACCGGATTTAGAATTATGAAACTGAAAGGGAATACCTAATTCGAGAGAAACAGGGTCCAAAAGACAACCAACTATAAAAGCAATTCTTGCAAAACTGTTGGTATAAATGAACTTTACAACTTATTGGGGGGCAAGTTGAAAGGGGAAGGGTGGAGAGGGAATGAAGGAGGAGGTAACAAACAGAAAAAGAAATGTATCCAATGTCTAACATATGAAACTCTAACATCTCTGTACATCATTTTGACAATAAGAATGAAAAAAGAAAGAATAGCCAGTCTGTTCTTCCAATGGCTAAAAAAGAAGAAAAAAAAATCTTATTTCCAGTTTTTATTGTATTTTCCATTTAATTTTATGATATAATAAACATTTAGAAATGTCTTTTAATTACATTCAGAAATTGAGTATTAAAATAGGGAAATGCCCTGATATATCCAAAGTATACTAGTAACAGATTTTGTTTCAATCAAACAAATTTCATATACACCACAAGGTGTAAGGTAAATATTGTTGGGAAACTGTGGTGTCTACTTGTAAAAAGTATTTTAATGTAGAAAAGAAAAGGGAATGTACATGTGTATAGATTTCTCTCTGTTTCTCTTTGTATCTACCTATCTACATGTTATCTACACCAAGACATAATTACCTGGCAGAATATTGAGGTAATCGATAAACAATTCAGGATTGTCTGGCATGATCCTATTTCCTACAGGTTTCCCAAATGACAGAAAATTCTCTTGAGTGACATAACATGAATTTCATAGCATTCTTGTGGAGAGTTCCACTACCTTCCATTTAATCTCTGGTACATGGCAAGAAAGAATAGATAATTTTCCACACCTTGGATGTGTAACGGAGTATTGGGACAGAGTTTAGGACAGTAGTCCAACGAGTACAATTGAAAGTCCCCTTTACCAATTGTCTCTCTGTAGAAAGCAAAATTAAAAGTTTTGTTTCATTAAATGAAAGTGGCTGTTTTCTCAGTGGATTTTGCATTCAGCTTTTCTAGAAACAGGAATATATGAACATTGAGGATAATTCAGTTTGTTGATGCCAAAACACTCCATAGCAGGAAGAACAGTGCTGGAGGTAGGTTAATATCTACTTTCAAACTTTTTGCAAGCTTCAGTTCGAAAATCTTTTTGATCCTGGTACAACAAAAGGCCAAAAATCAAGAAAATGCGATTGAAGACACAGAAGTCAACATATACACCTATGACACCTTGGTTTTTGATAAGTAAGACAAAAGAATTGGACAGAAAAGCACAGCCTTTTCAAGAAATGGTAAGGGGTAATACTTTAAACTCTTCCTCCAAACTAAAGGTACATCCTTGTGTGTCTCCTCACACCACCAACAATTCTAATTGGATCAGGGACTTTAGGTAAAATGGATACACTATATATGCAAGAAGAAAGAGGAAAATCACTAGGGCTTCTGAGCACAAGTGAACAGATTTGTATAAAATCTCACAACCACATTAAATCACAGTATTGTACAAAAGGACGTCCATGGAATTGCTAAGCTCCATATGTCAAATTATGAAGAGAGAGGAGAGCACAAAATATGAGAGAAGATATGCAGTAGCTACTAAACAAATAGGGCTCTCAAATTCAAAATATTCTTGAAACACAAAAAATTAAATCACCCCAAAGTAATGCTCAAGGAAAGAACTCAGGCTGTTGACTTCAATAGAGGGTTCTTTGAAGACAAGGACTAATAGGATCAGTGAAGAAAGGTACACCATATCTAGGCTTGTAAGAAGTGCCAATCAAAATCATATTAAGATTCCACTTCTCCCTTCTTACAAGGGTGATTGTCAGGAAATTCAGTAACAATGGATGCTTGCAGGGATGTGGACAAAGGAAATGATACAATAATGCTTTGGGCGGTGGGGCGGGTTAAATTTCTTTAGACATTCTGCAAAGCAGTATAACATATCCGCAATAAAATATATACATAGATTATGATTGAGCAATCTCAATTCACTGTAAAGATCATAAAGAATTGCCCATGCTAAAACTTCCACCATGATCATGATCATTGCAGCATTCTCTCATATAGCCAACATATGTAACCAACACTTCTGGCCCTCAGTTGATGAATGGAACAACAGAAATGGATTTATATTCATAGTGGAATTCTAGGCTTCCTTCTGAAAGAATGACATCCTCTCGTTTGTAAGGAAATGGAAAGTCTTAGGAAAACATTATGTCGTGTAAAGTGAACCAGCGGTAAACAAAGCCGATGGATGCGCTGAGTGGTAAAAATGGCATACATGCCTAGGATTTTCCACTCAGAGTATCACAGTTTCTCAATACTTTGGACATATAATCACAAACAATCATGGTACTAGTATTGATCTCAAATATATGGAATCCGGAGGTTTCTTTATTTTTACTTTGAAATCCTTATTTGAAATTATTCCCTGTAATTTTCTGTATTTGAAAACCAGGTGTCGCTGTAGTATACCGTGGAGCTCTTAATATTGTCTCTTTCTTTATCGTAGTAAGGAAATGCCTTCTTCACACTGTGAGAATTACAAAGGGTGAAGGAATGTAACGAAGAAATAGAAATTGTAATTAACCGTTCAAAGTTGGTTTACAGGAAAGTGAATCAAGAGAAAAATGAGGGAGGGATTACCACGTTTGACAAATTTTATATACCCTATCTTAGAAATAAATTTCTATGTTGATTACCATGAGACATAACTTTAAAAGACTAGGCACACACACACAGTCACTCACTCAAACACACACACACACAAACTCACACACACAATCAATAATTTGCTTCTTTCTAATTATCTACCAACACTTGTAATATTTCCAGCAATGCACAATTTTTAATAAATTTTGAATGTTATTTTTTGGATACATGGAAAATTCTAGTTTCCCACTGCAAATTGCATTTACACTTAATTTGTTTTCATTTTCTTTTTTATTTTCAGGATGATGTACACTGTGGTTACAGAAACATGCTTCATATAGTGATTACATATATATTTCTTCTCATACCTGCTATCCCTTCCTGATTTTTCTCCCTTCATCCCTCTGCTTCCCCCCTCAAACCACTCCCTCGATTTCTTAATTATTTACATATTAACTCTATGTTTTAGTAATTCTTAATAATATTATAAAGTAAAATAAACAGAGGTCTGATCCTTCATGCTGTGTCACATTCAATTCTCAAAATTCTTATGCACTCTATGCTTAGTAATTGTAAAGCAATTCATTCCAATATGGTGATATATGCGTATACCCCTCTTTCTTTATGCTTCCTGTGATCTGTTCCTCTTTTCCTCTGATATGTGTCTTTCTAAGGCCCTTGATTTTCTCAGTTTGTTCTGCTTACTACCCAATTCACGTGGTGAGCACTTTCTTCTCTATTCCCCACCCCATTTTTTATACATTCTGTCTTGCAAAATGTCCTATTTAAAGAAGTCAAAGAATGCTTGCATATTGTCACACACTGAAATTATTTCGATATTGAGAATCTTTCGTAGTAAGAAAAGCTCACAAAGTTGAATTGTTTAAAAAAATAACTCCCAGAAGTTTTTTGGCTCACCAATTGATGTTCACATAATGTCACATGAATTGACGTTCTCTTTTAAAGAGGTTAATTTGGTGATACTTTCTTACATGCAAGAAGACATAATGAAATTAAACTATAAGACTCATGTAAACCTAACTGAAGAACAATCGTAGCACTGTACATGTTACTGTACTTAGATTTCCATTTAATGATGATAATTGTGTTTCTCCTACCTAACTGTGCTTTCTCAAATATTAAGTGATATACTTCTGTAAAGAAAGAAACACCTCCATTGATGTCAGAATTAATTGTGAAGAATATACACTGTAAACAAATTGGAGGTTTCAATGATCAGGGGAGGGCTGGGAATATGGCCTAGTTGCAAGAGTACTTGTCTGAATTATTAGGGGAAATCAAAAGACATTCATGTGTTTAGCCTTTTTTTAAATTATTTTTACTCATAGATAAGACAAGGAGAAATACTTGTTGAACACACGGTAGGGCAACTGATTATTTCTGCAAAGGCATAAATAAAAACACATTTTTTCTTTCGGTGCATAAAGTGCTAACACATATGTCTGTATTCTGTCTACAAACACTAGAAACATCCTTGGTTCTTCTAGAGGTACTGAAAATTGAACAATTGCCTATTATCGTGAATGAATTCCCTGATTTCTTAACTTCCATATACACTGAAACCCATTAATTGGACAGCTTCTGGAAAAGTATATTTGGACACTTGTGTGTCTTGACCCACGTGGAGGGAGTTGTACAGGTGAATCAATGAAGAACTCATTATTTTAAGGACTAGGGCACATTTCTTCAAGCCATACCCTAGGTTATACATATAGAGACACAAAACATGTAATGTCACCTAGTCTTAGTCCAAAAATAGTAAATATTTACGAGTACATGAGGAATCATAATCCTAAGATTTCAAACCAAATTGATAATTTTTGACCTACATTTCTCTATCTAAAATGTGATACAAAACACAAATGTAAAAAAAATGGCACCATTACAGGGAAAGTGTCTTACAAAGGATAGAATGAGTACATGTCTAAATTTTCACAGGTACTCTCATCAATCCGCAGGTTGACAAGGATATTTTTGTTGCTCTCCCCCAGAATAACTTGCTGGATCAAGCAAGTGACAGCAGGGAAGAACATTCTTACATTTACACTGGATTCACAAGAAGAAATCAACCAAGAATTTAAATTAGAATCTATCATTGCCTTATCACTCTGCATTCTTGAGCTTTCATCCTGCTTGTTATTCAAATAGAAATCACAAGGAATCACAGATTAAAGAAGAGAAAATAGCGTCATGAGTTTTGCCCTATGACAAAGCATCCATATATTATTTTTATTTAACAGCAGCAGTGGGCATTGACATTAAAATATGAAGGAAAAGTGAATTGCTTTACTGTGAGCAAACTGAAATATAATATTGATTTAGCTTAAGAATTAGTGCAGGAAATTTATCAGGCAATGTTCAATAAAAACGTACTTTATCCAAAGATATGAGTTAATGATTCATTGTTATTGGACATAAAAGCTTTCTGCGTTTGCGAATCATATATTTATTCATATAAATTAGACGTTGTCTGTGTTTAATGCTTAAAAGTGGGTTGTGCATGTGCTATGTAACAATAGACACTGTATCACTTCTATATTGAGGCCCATCAATTTAAAATTTACAGTGTTTGTCATTTCATAAGGCTAAACAAAGGGTTGGAATACCTCTCTTTTATAAGCCCATGGGAAATACCAAGGACTCTATCAGATATTCCATAATGACTTTGGGCTTTGTTAAACCAAATAAAGAAAACTTATGAATATTACTTCAAATATTTTATTCGTATAATTCTTTAAGTGTCTGTTCTCTATTTTGCCTTGTAAAAGCTGTTGTACAACAGGCTACAAATAAAAATGGACTGTTTCATATTGTATCATGACCTAATTTAAGAATACTATCAAAATTGGCAAAATTGGCAATGATGTAATTAAAAGAAGTTCAAGGACAATACTAAGAGCTATCTCTGTCCTTAATCTTAATCAAAAAATGCATCTTCATTTGTAAGTGTGCAATGTCTAAGTACTTGAGCTATATAAGCATTCAATTATATAATATAAATGTATAAGACAGTGTAGAGAAAATGATTATAATTTCATAAATATATGCATGTTAACTGCTGTTTGAATAGTTCAAGTCTACAGGCTATTGTTTGCAGTTTGTAATGAGCCTATACGGTTTGAAAATTTTGTAAAAGTCACAACGCATTAATATTCTAATGTGCAGATGATACTGGGAATATTTGTGTTCTATGTGGATCAACAAAGACTTTAATTTAGACTAGATTCACTTGAAAACCATGTTTATTACAGTCCTAACAAGGTGTCCTGAGCCATACCTAGGTGTTCCTGACTCCTACTAAATTAACATAATCATGTATGCTCCCCTAATTAATTAATGAATATATTACACTATTGATTTTGCCATGGATGGAAGTGATATAAGTTGAAACACTATTCCCACTTATCAAACTAAAATTATGATCAACATTCAGAAATGAATTACACATAAAAATGAAATGTCTATCAAAATGAATCAATATGAACATACTAGCACTGGAGATTCGCAAATAGCCAGGTAATGATTTTCAATACATTTGGTGACAAAATTGAAGCAATTATTTTGTGCTCAATTTTCACCTGTTAAACATTCAGATTCTGAACTACTATAATAATTACCATGGAAACACTCGGTTATATTTATCCTAGATTTCAAAATTTGAGTTACCATGGAATCACATAAAAGATATGCCCAAAGATATTAAATGGAAACTAATACTATAACAGCAAACTACTTTTGGAGGATATCTCACTTTTAAATTCAGACATAGCATAGAAGACATGTAAGATTCAGCAACTCCACTGATTCTCATAATTGGTTTTTGCAGGATGAGATTGCATAGATTTTCAAAACCAAAATTATGATCGGTGCAGTTTTGTAACCACAAACCAAAAGGTCTGGGATAGTTGTCTATCTTATACGTGTGAGATCTCACAGACCAAAAGGACAGTCCAACCAGCCGAGTTCTACTGGGATTATACAAACCTCCATGTTGAATCCAATTTTAATATCTACAGGGTTAACATGGAGAATTGCCTAGACAGATAACTTTAGAGAACTGAGAGTAAGAGATGTTAGAAGCTCGTCCTTCTTCCATAGGATAGACTGAATGCCACACAGATAATGGGGAGAGATTATGTCAGGACTAGATGTAGAAACAGAGACGGGGGCTTCTGTCCACAAATATGGATGCAATATGGAGGGTTAGAGATATCGGACCAAACAATATCTCTGAATTAGCCCCTGCCCCTGTTTGTAAATGCAAAGATCAACATGTAGGACAGTTAGCAATAATTTGCTCTAGGTTGTTTAAAGGAATTTTATTTTATTTTATTTTATTTATTTATTCCAGTCCTGGGGCGTGGACTCAGGCATGAGCACCGTCCCTGGCTTCTTTTGGGCTCAAGGATAGCTAGCACTCTGCCACTTGACCCACAGTGCCACTTCTGGCCATTTTTTATATATGTGGTGCTAGGGGATCAAACCCATGGATTCATGTATATGAGGCAAGCATTCTTGCCACGAGGACATAATCCCAACCCTAAAGGGAATTTTATATGAGACAGGTAAATGACTTGCATTAGAATGCCGAGCTGCATGGTCTTCTTTGGCTGAAATAAAAGAGACTAAAGCATCTACATGAAAATTACCACATGCCATAGGACCTGTCAAATTAGAATGATCAAGAATTTGATTGACACACAGTGAATGCTGTCTTTGGCATAACTGGCTTTGAATTGTTTAAATAGTGAATCTAGTGGGGGGGTTATGTGATAAATAACAGCAGAATATGTATTGCATAAAACATGTTATGCATAGGTGGACTCAGTGATTAAATTAGAAGTTATTAAGAAATTCTGTAAAGCACATATAATGATCTGTGATTCATTTTGTGTGCCTCTTGCCAGGGAGTGAGGAAAACTTGATATTTACCTTCTGTCCAAAAAGCACATTTGTGTACTATCTTCAAAAATATTAGGAGCATTTAGAATGGGCTTAGAAAGTCAAATATTAACAGTAATATAAATTTGTTATTGAAATAATTGCCTTAAAAGGCTAGAAAGTAATTGGTACAAAACTTCTCCATTAAAGCCATTCAATGACAGAGGGAGGAGATCACAGGTTTGTAATGCAAATTTGAATTGTTATTTAGGTGTGGGGATGATAATCAAGTAGGTGTCTTGCCCACTGATTTGCAGGCACCTTTTTAAGCCTTGCATGATAATAAAACTGATCACCTCCAGACATGTGGTTTACATTTCAGACAATGTGTGCCTGGTACATATCAAAGTCTTATTGTACTGTGCTATACCCCCTGTGGGGTAGACTTTGTAAGTAGATTAATAAGCCATTAGAGACAGATAAATCTACCCGGGATAAGAAATTTTGAGTCAGGGATTTTTCTACTAGAAGTAATTCCTGACTTTCTTCACTAGTTAATACACAAGGGCTACATAAAGTCGAATCCACTTGAAGAATGGAGAATAAATTATGCAAAGCATATGTGGCTATTCCTAAGGAAGCATGAAGCCAATTAATGTCCCCTAGTAACTTTTGAAAATCAAGAGTATTTAATTCTTCATTACGGATTTTTATAAGTTGGGATATAATTGCTTGTTTATTTAACTAAATACCCTAGATACTTGAATGACTCCTCTGTCCAGATTTTATCAGTGGCAACTAGTAAACCATATTCTTGCAAGTGGAAGGGCAATATTTGTAATAAGTCGGCCAGAATATATTTTTTAGGTGCAGCAAATAATAAGTCATCCATATAATGAATACATGAAACCTGAGCAAATCTTTTCCTAATATGTTCTAGTGCTCTGTCTACAAAAGTTTGACACATAGTAGGTGAGTTTATCATGCCTGGTGGCAATAATTTCCATTTAAACCTTCTATGGGATCCTTGGAGATTAATCTGACTTAAAGTAAAAGCAAAGCATGATTGGTCCTCATCAAGTAAGAAAATAATAAAGAAACAATCTCGCAAATCTATTAGTATAATATGCCAGTTTTCAGGATTCATACATGACTGGGGCAACCTAGTTGTAAAGTAGCCATAGGTATCATAGCTGCATTTAGAGCTCCTCTATCAATGAGCAATCTCCATTTGCGAGATTTCTTTTTAACAACAGAAATACGAGAGTTCTAGGTAGAGATAGAAACCTCAATATGATTTGAACCTAACTGATCTCCACCTAGTCGCATTGAGGCCGCCAAATATTCCTTAGATAAGGTCTTTTGCTCACTGCTATCTGGACAATATATCTGCGAAGAAATCTTACTGAGAGAGACATACAACTGAACATCAAGGGAAAACTAAATGAGCTCTCCACTGTTCTAAGAGGTCTAGTACAATTACGTTAATAGGTACTTACAAAAATTAGGGATTAAAAATGGAATGTTGGCCTTCACCATCAGTAATATCCTGATATTCAACACTTTGTTTAATAACTGAAGCTGGTGTACTACTGACACCTTTTATTCTACATTTGATAGTTTGAGTCACCCTGCCCCAAGGCCTTTCAGTCTGTCTGTTTATTGTGATGTCATAGCCAGTAGATAGCAATGCTTCAAATTGTGTCTTTCCTATATAAAAATTACAACAAGGTGGTTTTTATGCTTCATTTAAAATCCAGAAAACATATTGATATTTCATACTGCCAAAACGTCCTTGACAAGGGTTTGCAGAAGTTGATATAGACTTGTAAACAAAGAAAATTAATTGTGCAATATGACCACCAGCATTACTATCATAAGGTAGAGGGGAGGTAATAAGGATTTGAATTTGTCTTATGTAGTCAGAGTCTGGTACTCCTGGTACAACTAACACCACTTTAGCAATTAAACTGGAACGCCCCAAAAGTAGGCCCCAAGTCCCCCATGGCAAGGGTCCATATATCCAAGTTGTAATTCTGGAAATTAGCAGGGAAAGTTAAGGTTTGGCTTGAGGAAATTTCCGCTGCGGCACACTCACTGGGAGCTGGTTGTAACGAAAAGATGTTGGGGAAGGCTCGTTCATAGGAATGGGACGATAAGGCTTGCCCTTTGCCCCTTTCCTGAACACCTTGTACTTACTCCCTGCAATGCTCCCTATGAAAGGGAAAGCATATTACGATCAATGTCAGTTTTAGGTCTAAATTCTTGGGCTCAATGCACTCCATGTTTGCAGCCAGGGAATTTCCTAGGCGACTTTGTATTTGCCAGTTTCCTTTTAACACAATTCATTATAGTATCCTCTTGTCCCCACATCCAAAACATTTTAATTTTCCGGATTTAGGTACTTTCACACTAGCACCCAGAGTTTGTCTCAGTAGCTTCATCTTTTGAATTCCTGAAAATACGTTCTGACAAGCCTTGAAATGTGCTAGTACATCCCCAATCTCCTTAACAGGCAGATTCGCAGACTGACAATCTTCATTAGTATTCTTAATTGCCAGTAATTTAATTAATTGATCATGAACAGAAGCAGCTTGTACTGCTCTATCGATGTTTTTCTGAAGCCGCAGTATGAAGACAAAGTAGGGTTCCTGGGCCCCTTGAATAAAGCAGGCCTACGAACCATCCTTTTCACTGTGGTGACGGACCCAACCCCATGCATCTAGACATATCTCCTGCAGCCACTGGTCAATCTCCTTTGGGGTATTTACTTGATTCTGGGGCATCTTGTAATCCCCAGTGCCTGTTCGCCTAGCATGTTGTATTCTGTGAAGGACAGCATTTAGGGACTGAGCATTTTAACCTGCTCTGCCGGACGCACCATCATTATACCACATTAACCATTGTAGATGTTCCTGAGGTTTTAATAATGCACTACACATAATCTGCCAATCCTCAGGAGCCAATTTTAATAAGCAGAAACAGTCGTCAAAATTAACTGTTTAACTTCAGCGCCTGTGGTACATATAAAGTTACCGCTTTCCACAACTGAGTGAAATGGGCCATATTGATACTTTCATAATGAGGAGACTGAGCTTCTCCATCGACTGAAGGGTGTCAAATAATGGGGAACCAAAGATAGTGAGGGAGAGGAACAAAGTCCTCAGAGTCAGAATCTGAAGAAGAGAAAAGTAAAGGCAGGCGCTGCAGCAAAGTTCTTTTCTTCATAAGACTCATACTCATTGAAGTCCTTGGCAGATATGGAGAGCTTCTTTATCACACTGACTCCCTTGCTGAGCTATTTAGAGTGGCTACATTTTCTGAAGAAACATTGGTAGTGGCCAAAGCTTTAGCTTTTGGCACTACCTTTTCTCTATCAGAACTGGCAAGAGATTGCTCAGGTGTAGCCATCTCTTTAACTCCTGCCCAATTTGAGTTTTTACCTCCTTGGGCAAACTATAAGCCTTCGTAGCTTTTTCTACGTCTGCCTCCAGTTCAGTAGCTGATGTTACCACAGCATCGCAAGCATGCTATTTAGCACTGTACATGTTATTGCCCAAATAGACCAAAATGTAATGGGAACCTTGTCACAAAACTGATATGCCTTTTACACATGGTTGTTTACTCCTTCCCAGAATTCTAAGTCTAAAGTACCTTCCTCTGGGAACCATGGATTATATTCCATTACCACCTGTATGCACTAATCTAAGTGTGAACACAAGACCATAGCTCTGTTAAGTTTCAGTACATGGTAGATAAGATTAGAAAAAAGATTAGATTTAGCTTGTCCCAAAAACCTGTAATATTTTATCTATTAGGAGCTCACCACTCAGTTCCCCTATCTCCGTTCAATCAAAATATCTTTCACCTACACTCAAGGAAGAGCTCAAAACCAGTTCAGCAATCTCCTAAGGATCAGTTATCAGGTCCCTGGATCTGGAAGCCAGTTGTTGGACCCTGGTATTTCTAACTGTAGTCAGGCCACAGGGTATGCAAAGGAGAGTGGTCCAAAGCACACTTTTATTTAGCAGGGCCAGGGTTTATATCGGTTTAGAAATCAATTCACAACTTCAAGAGTAAAGTTATTGCACACGTATATTCATATAAACACCAAAGTTGTGGATGTCACTACTGTAGCAGATGTTGCTATCTCAAAGGTTGTTGCTACTACAAAGGGTGTCAATACTACAATTTGTCAGCTCTACAACAAAGGATCAAAGCAGTCAAGGCAGAAATCTATTACCTAGCTACTATTTCCTCAAGAATAATTATCATAGATTATTGACTTCCCACTTAATTGAGAAAAGCTTTCATTGGAGCAGCTGGACAACAAGTCTCCCCAAGGAGGCTCTATAGGTGGGGCAGAGGGTGGAGCAGAGTCTCATGACAAAGGGTCATCCTTTGACCAACAAACACAGGAGACTCTTTAATAGAGAATTTTCTCAAAGTCATATTAGTTTGGTAATAAGCATCAGAATATCTGTGCTAAGGTTAAAAACTGCACACATTGTAGAAATTATTCTCCTACAGAAGTGCAGGATTTTTAGTCATATCCTGGATCCTGTTGCTCAGAATGAATCATGTGCTGTGCCTTGGCTGTTCTTTTGAAGAATCTACATACAGTTTTCGAGAGTGGTTGAAGTAGTTTACATTCCCAGCAGCAGAGCAGTAGATTTTCCCTTTCAGGGACTTCCCTCCAGCACTTGTTGTTGCTTGAGTTAAAATAATTACTCATTCTGACATTGGAAACAAGTTATCTCAGGGTTGTTTGTATACGCATATCAGATACTTCCAATGATGGTGATTATGTTTATGTGTTTCAATATTTTTATTTCCTCTTCAGTGTAATCTCTTTTTAGATCCATGGCAAAATTTGCGATTGGTGCGTTAGGTTTTGGAGGGAATGGTTTCTTGAATCCCCTGTGTATGAATAATATTAGCAAGTTATAACATTTGTCTGTTGCAAATTTACCATGTGTTATTTGGAAAAATTTTTTGTTAGGTCTAGGAATTTGGAGGAGATTTATATGGGTCCTTCAGGTATAAAAACATAATATCCACAAATCGCGACAGTTTGACATTTTCTCTCCCTATTTGGAGCTTTCTTGCTATGGCTAAGGATTCCAGAAATATATTAAATAGGAGAAGAGAGATGTATTATCCTTTTCTTGTTCCTGGTTTTCAAGGTAATGGTTTTAGTCCTTCCCATTTAGTATGACTTAAGCAGTTGGTCTCATATATATGGCTTTCATTGTTTTAAAAAGGGTCTTCCTATCCCTATTTTCTTTAGGGCTTTGAAAATGTATTGATTTGTTATTATATTGAAGGTTTGGGGCAGCCACTCTGAGAATGATGTGACTCTTCATCTTACCTACGTCAATTTGGTGAATTGCATTAATACTTATGAATCTGCTATAGCAGGCTTCCAGCTGTCGAATGAAGGCTAGTTGACCATGATGCATGATTTATAAAATCTGTTTTTGCATACTTCTAGGTAATATTTTGTAGAGCAGTTGTGCATCTTTGTTCCTAAGTGAGATTTGTTTGTAATATCATTTGGGGGTCGTTTCCTGGTTTTGTGATGGTATTTGCTTGAAGAAACAGGTTTGGGGTTTCTCGCTCTGCATCAATTTCACGGGTGAACTAGGAGAATATTGGTGTGTTCCCCTCTCTTAGAAAGTGTTATAGAATTCTGCGGTGATTCCTTTTTTTATATTGAAAGAAATTTCATTGCTTCCTGTATCTCGTCATAATTCATGCGGTTATTTAATTGATTTATATGTTCTTGTCTCAGGTTGGACAGTTTATATTTCTGTAAAAATCTACCTATTTCCCTAAAGTATTCATTCTCTAGTGAGTATAGATTCTGGAAATAGCTGTTTCTGATTGTTTTGATGTCCTGGATTATTCTGGCAATATTTCTTGTGGAATCCACGATGTTACCAATTTGGGAGGCTTCTCGCCTTCCTTTCATTATTCTTGAAAGTGCCGTGTCAAGATCTATTATATAGCCATCACAACAAAAACAGGTGGCACTGGTATAAAGAAAAACCTGTACAGAAAATGAATGGAATACTAAACACAGAAATAAAGCTCTATTTTAAAAAATCTTTTTTCTTATTTATTGTCAAAATTATGTACAGATACGTTACATTTTCGTACATTAGGCATTGGGTACATTTGTTGTCTTGTTTGTTTACTACTCCCTCCTTTCCCCTCTCCACGCCCCATTTCCTTCTTTGCCCATGAGTTGTTCAGGTGGTTTACACCACACAGTTTTGTAAGTATTGAGTTTGAAGTCATTTGTCTTTTTATCCTGTGTCTCTTGATTTTGGTATATCCTTTAACTTTCCTAGTTCAAATATGAGTACATATGGTTTCCAATGTACTCAGATAAGATATAGTGATAGTGCAGGTATGAACACAAGAAGGGGATACAAGAGGAACATCAACAACGGAAGCCACGGTTACACAGGGCATGTTGAATGTAATTAAAACAGTGATATAACACTTGTTTCCATAATATGGAGTTCATTTCACTTAGCATCATCTTCTGTGTTCAACATCGATGTGGCCAAAAGAGAACACTACTTCATAGTTAGGGGGAATGTAAACTGGTCCAACTCTGGCAAGCACTATGGAGATTCCTCAGCAGGCTTAACATAGAGCTCCCCTAATACGCAACAGCCCCACTTTTGGACATCTACCCAAAAGACCAAAAACAAGAACACACTGAAGCCACCAGCAAAACAATGTTCATTGCAGCACAATTTGTCATAGCTAAATTATGGGACCAACCCAGATGCCCCTCAGGATAATGTGGTACATATACAGGATGGAATTTTATGTCTCATTCAGAAAGACATTGCTCCATTCATAAGGAAATGGAAGCACTTGGAAAAATATGCTAAGTGAAGTGAGCCAGACCCAAAGAGTCATGTACACTATGGTCTCCCTCATAGGCAGTAATTATGATAGCTTTAGTCTAGTCACAGAAGAGGATCGCTAAAGCTGCATTCTTACAATTAGTTGATATTCAAAAAAGGAGCTACAGATACATAATTGTATTAACAGCCTCTTCAACTCCTGGTGCTGGGAAAACTGGGCAGACACATGTAGAAAATTCAAAGTTGATCCTAGCCAATCACCATGCACCAGGGCAAACTCAAAATGTATTTAGAACATCAACAACACCCCTGAATCCTCTAAACTACTGAAAACGGAGGAGGAGTGACACTAGAACTTATAGGCACAGGTAAGGGTCAAAGCAGATAGTGGAGAGAATTACCAAATAAGAATACTAAAATATAAAAAGTTTCTGCACAGCTAAAGACATACCAACCAAACTACAAAGACAGCTTATCATGTGGGAAAGGATCCTCACTAGCAGAGAAACAGAAAAAAAGCCAAACATCTGTCACCTACAGAGAAATAAACAAACTAACCACCTCTGAACCCAGTAAACAAATTATTAAATGGGCAAAGTAGCTAAACAGAGAAGTCACAATAGAAAAGATAAAACATGGCAAAGAAACATTTAAGGAAATGTTCACCATCCCAGGCAGTAAAGGAAATGCAAATAAAAATAACCCTGATATACCGTCTCATTCAGTTAGAATGCCATACACTGTGATCTCGGGCAATAAGAAATGCTGGAAGGGATATTGGGAAAAAGGAACTCTTCTTTAATATTAGTTGGAGTGCAAATTAGTACATCCATTCTGAAGAACTGTATGGAGGTTCCTCAAAATGCTCAGCATAGACATATCCTATGACCCAGCCATATTACTCCTCGACATCTACTCTGAACACCATGTCTCAGGATATCATAAAGACATCTGGACATACATGTTCATGGCTGCACAATTTACAACCGCCAAAATATGGAGAAAACACTGATGCCCCACTACAAGCGAAGGGATCCACAAAATGGGATACCTATACACAAGGTAATACTACACAGCGATTTCAAATGATAAAATATTGTTTTTCTCAGGCAAATAATGAGAACTTTAACAAATATTGTTGAGTGAGACAAGCGTAGAACACACAGAACCAAGGGGCAAGGTTCCTTTATATAAGACTGTTACGATGGGTGAGGGGACAGTTGAGACCAGGACGGCAAAAGAAAATCCTTTTCAAATGTTATTTCCACAGGTTTGCCTCAGTGACGTTACATTATGTGTCTAAAACCAAACAAGTACTAAAAAAGAAGGTCTAGAATAGACCGAGCAGTACATAACAATAGCTCAGCTGCTAAGTACATATGACTGTAAAAGATGAGAATAAGTAAACAACACCAAGAGGACTCATGAGGATTCTATTGTTGATGTTACATTTAAAGTTCTAGGATTATTGCCTTTGTCATAAGCTACATCTTACTCTATAGGATTTTGGTATACAAGGTATTGTATATATGCCTACCTGCTCTAGGGAAGGGAAAAAAAAAACAAGGGTATATGATATCACATGAAATGTAAGCACTGTCTTATGTATGTGTACACTTTTGCACATCACTTTGTGAACACTTTAATGAATAATCACACACACACACACACACACAACATCTAGCCTTAATATTGTTATGCCCAAGCCCTAGAAGACCACCAAGAGACCACCGAGAGCCAGACGTTCCGAAATGCAAAAGCAAGGCAAGGCTTTATTAGGCGAGCTGCAGCCCGGACCTCGTCCTACACACCGACGCAGCGGAGGTTAGGAGGAAGGTCCTGAGCAAAGTTTTACATGGGTATTTAAAGGGAAAAACCACAAAATTACATAAACCAAGTGCAAGCAGGGTTGGGGTACGAGGACAAATCTGATTGGCTCGGGGCTAGGGGATTCTGAAATTGATTGATGGACATTCCAGGGCCGTCAACGTTCCCAAACCGGTTTGGCCATCTGGGAAATGGGCTTTATGGCCGGTTGGTTTCAGCACAAACATCCGCACAAACTACTTCATTCCTGGAATCTGTACAATTTCTGGCTAGTTTCACCATAAACAAGTCATTTGCTGGGTTTTACGTATGTGCTGGGTTATTCTTAGCTTAACACAAACAACAAGATGGTTGCAGTTTCAAGATGGAGTTGTCCTAGTCTTTCATTCCCCCCTGGACTTATGGACATGAAGCACAATCCTGTGTTTCAGGCCGTAAACTAAATTCCAATTGCTCTCTCTCTGGAAGAGGTATATACATGCTTTGTTGTCCCAATAAAGTAGATATTAAGGTAGTAAGCCATGGGGAATAATTTTCTCTTCCTTTTCTACAATGGGGCCATGATCTCACGACTCCAGTGGCCAGGGGAGTTACAGTAGCTCGGGCTGGAGGCCAGGGAGGATATATCAATTCTGATGCCCACTATTCTATCATCCCCAAGCTGCCAGACCACCCATAGGTAGGGTTTATGGGAGTCTAGGCTCTCTCTCTAGCTACCAAAGCACCAACCATATATAGCCGGCCTAGCAAGGTAAAGTTAGCCAAGTCCATCTTTTGCTACATGGCCTCTGTTGTGGCTAATCTGCCACTGGGGTAGAATGTTCTCTCTCACTGTGAATGGGTCCACTGGCTCCAGTCATTTTTATGGCGTGGGTAAAGAGAATCCAGGTTGCAGTTTCTGTCTGCCCTGAGTGTGGTGGGAGTTGTCAGCAGCAGGATGTAAGGTCCCTTCCAACATGGTTCCAGGTTCTCTTGTTGGTGGCACTTTACTCAGTTGGTAGCGGGTGTGGCTCAGAAGGACGTCCAGTCTCATAAAGGGCCTTTTAGCTTGGGCCAGATCGCTTGGTGGACCTGCTATAGGGCTCTGAAGGGGGATAAAGGCTCATAAAAAATTCGATTGTGAGTTAGGAATTATGGGAGGGGATCCCAAATCTGATCCTAAGGCTACACATGAGCAAATCCAGGCTTTACCTACAAAACCATCTCAGCGAGGGAATCAAGCAGTTAATGGTACATGAGATCTTTCTGGTTAACATTTAGATGACATCACACAAGTCCCTTATCCCTGCAGATGCAGGTACAGATAGTTTCACGGTGAAGCCCTAATTCTGACCCTATTTACCTATTTATATTATAGCCAATTTGATTACATACCAACTTTACTCATAAGCTCTAATTTTAAGACATACTGATATCATTTGCTTCATACTCAAACTTTCTAGGGATTGTCTTTCCTCATGCCAGCAGCGACTTACTGGAACATTCTGTGACACTTGACTTTTTAAATCCCTTTCTTAATCTCCAAGGCTTGCTATACTAACTTTCCTCTTTACAGTTTCTGGGGCTTCTTTGCTGCTAGAGTTTTACTGTCTACATTTTCTTTTCCTCTAGTTTGTAGAATCCGGTTTATCAAGGCAATTTACTGTGACTCTACCCACAGGCTGTTGGGGAAAACAAAGGTGGGGCAAGGGTCAGCCTGATGGGGACTGCTGCTCCTAAAAAGCCAGACCAGAGCCAACTATCATGAGTTACTATTTTAGAATGGATTTCTCCAGTTTCCAGTGCCTCTAAGTGCCTAAGGTTGGCCGGTGGCATCTGTAAGATGCACCCCCAGGAGGGCTCCATGAAGATGCCCCAGCAGTTTAAATCTCTGTCCAGTTACCTGGGTACCTGGCACACCTGATGGCAGTTACCTCCCTTTCTTCTGAGGTCACACCCTAATTTATCTGGACACATTTTAATATTTCCACTCCAGGCATTTCCTGGAAGTGACACTCCAGCCTGTCATACATGCTTTGAATTTAGCAGCAGGCCAGTCTGCTTGAAAATTTCTTACAATATCCAATTTTCTTAATAGAGTTAGTTAACTCCACTCAACTCAAGAATGTCCCCCTGAAATTTTAGTTTCAGCAGATCCAAAGTACTTTCCAGCAGAAATCAGCTGCTTGTGATAAGAGTCCCATTTGTTTTACCAAGATAGGGCTACACTGGGTGAAGATGTAGATTCTTTTAGATGACTGTCAGACTGTCCTTGATAGCTTAACCTAAGTTAACCTAAGGCATAACTTTAGTATTTTCCTGATTCCTTCTTAAGCACACTAGCTTTTGTAGGCTGGCACATCACTGAATGTCAAGACAGCTTTAGGCAATCAATGGCCCTTGGGTCATTTTGCCAGGGCAATAAGTTTAAATCAAATATTTCCAATAAGGCTAGGGTTTTGTTTTTTTGTTTTTTAACCAACATAGAAGGTTTGGCCTGTAACCATTTCTCACAAGTGCAGTTTCTGTACACTGTTACCTCTGTTTTCCATACCCCTAGTTTATCCTGTCTTATTTTCCCAAAAACAACTTTGGTCCCTTGGTCGTAAAAGGGGGGCTGATGGGAGAAGATCATCCATCTTCTGTAACTTCTTCAGGCTGACTCAGGGGCGTTGGCCTTACCTAGCCAGGGACCTATAACCTTAGTCTACTTTACCAAGGGGCTGCAGGGTCAGATGTCCAGTAGGAGCTTTACTCCAAACTGGAAATTACATTCAACATTTAATTTTAACTTAACTATACAGACTTTTGGGGCTACCACAGTGTAGCCTTTTAACATTCTAGTTTGTAAAAGCTTTTTCCTGACTGGCTGGGGAACTGATCTCTGATGACCAAAAAATGCCTACATTACCTTTGCAGGCCTTTAACAGATCTCAATAAGGACACAATATCAGGTCCACAAACTTTCTTTCCTGAACAGATGTATCAGCTTAAAATTCTCACTGCCAGTCAGGGCTTTGAGTAGATGCAGGGGGTTGGGATTTTCAAACTATCCCCTATTTAACAAACTTGGCTTTACTACCCACTACCGCAGATGACTGGCAAGTTCCTGTCCAGTTACAAAATAGATAGACATGGGCAATAAAAGGCATGCTTACGAACTATTCTTCTAGGACCTCCCGGCTCTGATTAACTTTTGAAAGGCCAAACAGGAGTGACTCTAGGATCTGACACGCTCTCTGTCATCCAAGCAGTGGCTTACTGCCTCTGGATGCGCAATCACTCTGTCCCAGGAGTAACTTTTCCATGCTGGTATAAATGCACCTTTGTCATTTCTCTTGGTCCATCACTGGACTTGGACTCAGGGCCTGAGTGCTGTCCCTCAGCTCTCCAGCTCAAGACTAGCACCCTACCATTTTGAGCCTCAAAGCAACTCATGACTATTTCCAGCACTTCTGCTGGTCAGCTGGACACGAAGACTCCCACAGGGACCTTTCTCTGCCCGGGCTGGCTTCGAACAGCAGATTTCAGATCAATGAGTCTTACAAGAGGCCACTTTACTCCAATTAGAAGCAACAAGGTGGTCCACACAGAAATAGTTTTTAAGCATACTCTTACCTGGAGCTTATTAAGGGCCAGTGTTAGATCTTGACAAACTTGTAGGGATCATCTGTCCTTCTCTGTGGGCCTGCTGGAAATGGTTACAAAAAAAACTACAGAGAAACTGGAATGGCAATTAAACATTTTGGTAGCCATAATTCTCCTTTTCTCACTTTGCAATAATCATTTAGGACAATTTTACTTCCAGATTTCTTATCTAGAAATGCATTCTTGATTTGCAAGGCCTTTTTACTAACCTCTGTTTAACACTAACACTTTAGCACTTATCTGCGTTGGAAAAACTCTGAAGCTTAGAGGCATTCTGAAACCAGTACTGCCCTTTGCCTTTGGGCTGCCCGTTTTAAAAGAGCCTTTTTTCTTTTCTTTTTCTTTTTTTTTCTTTAGTCCCAGTTACCACATGGCATGAAGACCTTTGGACTAAAATGACAATTTTTTCTGAATGCAAGAATTACAATTACAAAATTAGAAATACTTATCCATTCAGCTTTCCAATAAAGTAGTGAGAAATGTTAGCCCATTTTGCTATTTCTTCCTATATACACAGAGTTAATGAGAGTTTACTTTTATACTTGCCTCATTATGTGTAACTTAAGATAGTTATGAGTCTTACTATTACATCACATAAAATTCAGTACCTGAATCATTAAACTGATATCCAAAACAATTGTAACAAAAGTTAAAAGTCACCAAAATTACAAACACATGAAATCCAGTCTCAGCATCTTTGCTTTTTCAATACATCCGAATTACAAAAATAGCACAGGAATCAAATTACATCAGATAAATATACTTTTTAACCATTTAAAAAACTTTTTTAATTCTTAGTACCTCAGGGGCAGTTTTTAAAAATTCCAGCCAAACCATTCATTTTTACCACCAGGTTTCCAAAGTTCACCTGAAAACAAGAGTCAAAAGAGAGGCCTCCATGGCCTGTCCTGCCAAACAGCCTATTTTCATCCTTTCATCCTACTCCTCAGAGCTTGATGAACTGTCTTGGTGCCAGCCCCACTTCTCTTCCACCATGAAAGGACACCCCCTTTTGGCTGTCCCCTCCAGGGCCTGTGCCACCACGTGGGCTGGCTAAGCTGTACTGTTGCCAGACCACCCCTCACTCCTGTGGATAGGCACACAGGCCCATTTTTTTTTTCTAGAAACCCAAGCAATTTTTTCTTTTTTTAACAGCGATAAACCTTTACATCAAAATTTCTGACACTTAACCTTAATTTCTTTTTTTAATTAATGAAACATTTTCTTTAACTACAGTTCCTCTTTAAAACAATGCAATAATCCTTTAAAGCATTTGGTAACGCCCAAACTTAATAACCATTTGAATTTAAACTTAAACTCACTCAATTTTACATCATGCTAACAGTCTTGTACATGTTCACACTCACACATGCACACACACACACACACACATTTAAAAGATCTTAAAGCGCACAAAATAAACATCGGCCGTACATTTTCCAGTGGCAGGAGGTATTTTTGCCAATCTTACCCCTGCAACACCTAAATTTTAAGACAAAGCTTTTAACAAATGATTTTAGCATTCTCCAGCCTCATTTTCCAGGGCTTGATAATTTTAGCAAAACATTTTAGCACACCAAATAATTTTCTGCTGAAGAAGGCTGGGTGGGGGTCACCCAGAGTTCTTTTTGCGGACACTCACACTCTGATTGTGAGCTGTCGCCTGTACATCTTTCAAATGAGCTAAACATAAATCCAAGGGGGTAGAGGGAATCTGTCCCATTACGTCCGTCACAGTCAGGAGATACAAAAAACAGGGAAGAACAGTCCAGACCAGACAATTTTTTTTTCTACAACATAATCTTTTCTAGTATGTAATTGGATTTACTATTACTTTCTTTTCTAAGTCTCCTCAGTACTCACTCTCGTCCTAGGCCCTTCTGCTTTCAATTTCACTTTCTCTTTTACATCTAAGTCCAATTAACCACATCATTTAGACTTCTCATAGCATTTTACATAAACCAGACAAACATATAAAAGTGGCGAGAGTAAAAGCAGTTTGACAAATCTGGAGAAGCAACACTGCTAAGCAAAGGTAGGGAGGAAAATTCTGCTGGGGACATAAAGAGAAAGAGAAGGAGTCACCTCTGGAAGTCTTCTGTTTGCCACTTTCTTAGCTTAGTCCCCATGCCTAGGAGGAATTTCTCCCGCCAGTGTGGAGGGAGGTTAGACACAGTTACACACAGACCACATAAAAAACACATAAAGGAATTAATATGCCATAAACAATCTACTAATTTCGGCGCCAACACAGGACAAGGTAACAAAACAGGTTATGCAGGTTTGACACAAAAGAGACTGTCAGACTCCAAATAATGCACAGACAGCGCTGCGCGGTGGGGTCACTCCCCGCCAACTGAGGGTGGCTTGGGCTGGAGGACTTGGGGGGTCCTTCCAGTGGGCTAGGATCAAGTCTAGGGGGCTAGATGGTACATTACCTATAGCTCTGGTCAGGTGTTCAATCCAGACAGCTACAAAAAACACAACAATTACAACAACAGAAAAGGTACCAAACACACAGGCCTGAGTAAAAGACAAGTTACAAGTTACTAGTACAAGTTGGAGATCTCCCAAGTCGGCCCCCAACCTCCTGCGAGGGTGCAGAAGGAGTGGACCCAAGTTCAAGGTGGGCGGGTTGAGCCTCGGTGAGGAGACTCTCCCAGTCAGTGC
Organism: Perognathus longimembris pacificus; assembly: GCF_023159225.1. Taxonomy (NCBI): domain Eukaryota; kingdom Metazoa; phylum Chordata; class Mammalia; order Rodentia; family Heteromyidae; genus Perognathus; species Perognathus longimembris. Next base: position 179,348 of record NW_025956936.1, read on the forward strand.
TGGCTAGAAACCAGACTGATTTGTGCCCTACAAGTATCAAGGGGGGTTTCCAGGGGTCCCCCATCAAGGGTGGAGGGTCTGGGACGTCTCCCAATTCCTCCAGGGCTGTCATATGAGCACATCTGCTCTGACAATCCCTAACAAAAATAAAACAAACTAGAACGGCCGTATACAAGAGAAAATGAAAGTAAAAAAAAACCACACACCTAGACAAAGGACAGGACAAGTCAAATTAACAGCGCTGTTTCTCACCTTCGGGGTCTGGGGTCTCGGGGGTCTTTGGGGATCCCGGACGAGCCCCCAACTGTTATGCCCAAGCCCTAGAAGACCACCAAGAGACCACCGAGAGCCAGACGTTCCGAAATGCAAAAGCAAGGCAAGGCTTTATTAGGCGAGCTGCAGCCCGGACCTCGTCCTACACACCGACGCAGCGGAGGTTAGGAGGAAGGTCCTGAGCAAAGTTTTACATGGGTATTTAAAGGGAAAAACCACAAAATTACATAAACCAAGTGCAAGCAGGGTTGGGGTGCGAGGACAAATCTGATTGGCTCGGGGCTAGGGGATTCTGAAATTGATTGATGGACATTCCAGGGCCGTCAACGTTCCCAAACCGGTTTGGCCATCTGGGAAATGGGCTTTATGGCCGGTTGGTTTCGGCACAAACATCCGCACAAACTACTTCATTCCTGGAATCTGTACAATTTCTGGCTAGTTTCACCATAAACAAGTCATTTGCTGGGTTTTACGTATGTGCTGGGTTATTCTTAGCTTAACACAAACAACAAGATGGTTGCAGTTTCAAGATGGAGTTGTCCTAGTCTTTCAATATGAAATCTTTTTATGTCTATATAGCATGTCCACTGAGCTAACAAATAGTATATACATGGTTTGTGAATAATTTTTGCAGGGATTTTCCCTGATATGCAGAGTTAAAGGCTAAGTCTGACCGAATACATGTTTCAAGATCCTGGAACCTACTAAATTGAGTTTAAATATTAGGGTGTGTGTCAGAATTAGTTTCCTTGCTTTAGGTTAATGAGATTGCTTGTGATAACAATCTCACATTTTACACCAGGCACATGACACGACATCAACCTTGATCATTTGTGTTTAGTTTATGTGTTGTGACCAAAAAGAAAATGACGGGAGCCTTCTACTGGCCTTAATAAAAAGTCAAGACCCAGGAGTCAAAATCCATTCCAAATTAGAACATTTTATTCTCTCAAGGAATGTCATGTTTTATATATTCAAGATTGTAAATTGTGGGATATGGCTAGGTGCTAGGGAAATTTATTTCTAAACTTCACATAACAGAAGTCCTTAAGCTCAACTGAATTACAAAAACATACTGTTTAAAATATCTCTGGTGTGTTGATATTTTCTATTATAAAGCTAAGAAACTTAATATGAATCAATTTTTAATCTGTCTGAATAGGAATTGAGATCGGCCTAGAGACACATTAAGAATGCTCTATAACACAGTCCAAAAAAAAAAAAAAAAAAAGAAGCAAAGCAAAATGACCCTCACATGCGACATAGCCCCAAGAAGAATGTCTATTATCAGGAATACTACTAATAAGAAATGCTGGGGGACATATGACCAAAAGCAAACGCTATGAAATTATTGATGCAGATATACACTTGTTCAATAATGCTGCCACCTATGATCCCAAAAAGGAAAGTGTAGGGGAAATCAATCCTTCATAACTTCAGCATCCACGGTGCTAAAACGCAAAGAACCATTACTTATTTCTTGAAAGATCTAGTTAACTCACCAATCCCCAAAACAACACCGATGAAAAACAAATGGAGGGAAAAAAAATTCCTGTGATGATGGCTGAAATTACCAAAAATATGAACATTAAATTCCATTAAAAAATCAAGAACACAGGAAGTTATCCTTGAGAGAACATTGGGACATGAAGAAAGAAATGGAAGTACAAATAGATACAGCCAGTCCGTGGTGGTAGATTAAACAATGAAGGATCAAGCAATGTTTTCCTGTCAAAAAATAATTATTTCAAAAATATGCCTCAAGATAATCTCTTCCTGGAAGCAGAAATTGTGGGGATCCTGACCCCCTTGCCATGTAGTGCAGAAGCAATATTTTGATCATACCACACACAGATACTTAAGCAAACCCAATTTCAGGAAACAGTGGGTAAAGAATATCGTGAGTTCTATTGACCTCATTTTATTTTCAACCCTTCAGAATCCAGTACTGAAGTATCAAACTGCATGGAATTCCATGCAGTATATATGTTGCACAATTGTCTGATTCTCTACTCATAAGTATAACAACTTCTGACCCTACTGATTTTTTTTTTATTGTAAGGGCATGGAATACTGCTTTTTGAATATATAAACGAATTTGAGTTCACATAAAAACAGATTTTGATTATGTTATAATGAATTTGAACATAGCAGACTAAGGATGGAAGTCCTACTGGAATTCTATCACAATTTTTTTATAATGTAGTATTACTGATGACAAAGTTTTGCTTAGCATGCATCATTTTAGGTGGAGACATACAAATCTCTATGAAATTGCTGTAAGATATAAAATATAATGTTTTATTTTACACTACAGGAATAATATGAACATTGAAAGAAAATATTTACTCTTAATAGATTCAATTCTGAAAACACCAACGTGAGTATCAACATGTAACAAAGTGTGCCTATATTTCCTTTACTGAACAATAGCTCTTGGCACTGACAGTAAAATATTGAAGAAAACTTGAATTGATTTATTGTGAGCAACAGAATTATAATTGTTCATTTTTGCCTCACTATTTGTGAAGGAAACTTATCAAGTGACCTGCAATGAAAACCGCATTCATTCAAATAAAATAGTTCACAATTAAGAGTTATTGGAAAGAAAACCTTCTTCTTTTAGTCATCACAATTTTATTGATTTAAATCAGACATTTTCTTTCTGAATCTGCTAATAGTGGGTTGTCCATGACTTTTTTAACAATGGACACTGTCAATTCTGAGTTTGGTAAAGATTCCTTTTTATTATATAGACAAAAATGGAGTAATGTTTCCTTATTTTTAATATTATTTACTGTATGATTAAAGTATGTACATATAAACACATGTATATGTGAATTAGTGTTTGCTTGTCTCTTTTGGACGTCTTTCTCCCAAGCCTGACCACTTTTTGTCTCCATGTGAATTGGTATCTAACTCCTGCTTTCTTTGCAATGTGTCTATTACTTATTTCTATCACACATATGACAGGGAGACCATAATCCATGTTCCCTCTTGTAGATTTTTCTTACCCAGAATTATTTGGAAAAGACCTGTCCATTTCCCACTGAAGGACATTATTGTATCATTTCTATTCGCTGTGTAGCTTACCATTGTGTACAGGAACAACGGATTTTGGATGCATCCACCTGTAGTGGGCCATCTGGGTTGTTTTTATGTCTTTGCTATGTGCAGCAATAATCCTTGTCATATCGTGGATCCTATTGTTCAGAATACATCACGTGCACTGCCTATGATGTTTTTTCAGTAAACAATCATGTTTTCCAAATTGGTATTACTAGTTGCCATTCCCACCAGCAGTGCAGCAGGGTTCCTCTTTCACTGCTTCCCCTCCAGCATATGTTATTGCCTGAGTTCAGATGTTAATTTCTGATTTGGGTAAGATGGTTTTGGTAGGCGAAGTGATAATTTCTGGAGATCTTTGAATATAAGCGATAGTAGACCTTTGACTGTTGCATTGCTGGTGAAGCCCTTTTCCCAAATGCTTGCCTCTCTTTTAGTTTGTTAGCAATGTTTTCACAAAGTCACTTTTTTCAAGTCTCTCTCCAATCTGTTATGCCCCAGAGGCCCTACTGAGGAAATCCCTGTCTTTGCCTATAAATACTAGGTTCTCCACTAATGTATCATCCATTATTTTTATTGTTTCAGGTCTGATATTGAGATTTGTAATCCATTTTGTGTTTATTTGGTGCGTGACGATAGGGTAGGCTCCTCTTTGTGTTTCATGCATGTGGCTATCCATTTACCCAATGCACAATAGTCAAAACCACTGTGTCCTTTTCTATTGTATATCTTTTTATAGCTTCATCAGAAGTAAGCAGACTAAAATATGCGGTTTTATTCTCGGCCTTTTGGCTAGGAATATGGCCTAGGGCAAGAGTGCTTGCATCAAACACATGAATACCTGGGTTTGATTCCACAGCACCACATACATAGAAAAGGCCAAATGTGGCACTGTGGCCTAAGTGGAACTATGCTAGCCTTGAGCTAAATGACATCAGGGGGAGAGAGATCTTGGTCCTTGAGTCCAAGGCCCAGAACTGGCTCAGAACCAAATGAACAACAAAAAATAATTTATCCATCGGTCTTCTACCCCATTTCTTTCAACTTGGGCACGGTTTTTGTGCCAGTACCAGGCTGTTTTTGTTATGATGGCTTTTGTAATATTATTCGATGTCTGGCAGTGTGAAATCTCTGTCACTGCTTCTTTTGCCTACAATTCCTTTGGGAATTCTAGGTCTTTATTTTCTTCATATACAGATTTGGATTCTTTTCTCTATTCTGTATATATTTTGGTGTGGAATTTTGATGGTGATTGCATTGAGTTTGTATAACATCTTATCGCCTCTTTGATTTATCATTTTCATTAAATTGGTCTTTGAAATCTTCGATAAGTTTAATTACCTAGTATTATTTTTTTTTTGTTTTTAGATATTGCAAATGGTATTTTTTTCCATGATTTCCTTCTCTGCATGGTAATATCCACGGTATACAGAAATGCTGCTGTTTTGTTGTATGTTTCTCTTTTCTACATGTGCTTTGTAGGTAGCGTGTCGTTGTTTTTTATTAATGTTGGATCCTGCAAGTTTACCAACATGGTTAATAAACCATAGTCTAAGAGTTTGGCTATTAGATGTAAGAGTTTGACGCTGGAGTTTCTTCTTTCCGTCTGGTATAAGATTATGTCATCTGTGGATAGGGATAGTTTGATTTCTTCCTTTACTATGTGGATCCCTTTGATATTCTTGTATTGCTTTTTTGCTATGGTTTGAGATTTCAGGTGTATATTAAATGAGACTAGAGAGATTGGGCATCGTTCTATGTTCCTTATTTTAATGGCATTGTGTTTAGTTTTTCCAAATTTAGGATGGTATTAGCAGTTGCTCTTTCATTTGTATTTTATTGTTTAAAGAATGTTCCTTTTAATACTATATCTCCAGGCCTTTGTGCATGAATGTCTGTTGTATTTTGTCAAAGGCTTTTTGGGCTTTCACTCAGAGACCTATGTGATTCTTGGTCTTAGGTATGTTAGTGGGGTGCATATTATTATCCCTGTAGGTATTTAAACAGCTTTGCATCTGTGGACTGAACACTACAACATCATATTGTATGATTTTTTTTAAAACTCTTTCTGGAATCTGTTAGCTAATATTTCGTTGAGGAGTTTTTCATCATTGTTCATAAGATAGATTGCTCTGTCATTTTCAATATATTTTGTGTCTTTGACGGTTTTTTGGATGGTTTTGATATTAGCTTCTTAGTATGTGTTTAGGATTTTTCTCCCTCTGCAACTATTTCACAGAAGATTGTGAGTAGACTTGATATTATCTAATTTTAAATGTTTCATAGAATAATCTTTTGAATCAATTTTAGCCTGGGATTCCCGGATTGGAAGAAAAATTCCTTGCTTCTTTTTTATCGTCTTTTTATTTATTTTTTGTTTTCAAGATGATGTACAGAGGGGTTACAGTTGCACACATAAGTTAGTGAGTACAATTTTTTTATACTTATTACCCTCTCCCTCATTTTATGCCCACCTTCCCTCCACTCTTATCCCTCTTTCCCTGCCCACTGCCACCCCCCAAGTTAGTTGTACAATTAATTTTCAACACATTAACTGATGGTTTGGTTCACTCTTTATCCTTTTTCTCCCCATTTTAATGTTCCCTTTCGCCTCCATAATTCAGACAACCATATATACAATCCTCATGGTGCCAATATCAAATACACTGAGAACAGGGGCTAAACAAAGTAAAATGAAAGAAAAAAGAAATAATTTCACATAGTACATTAGAAACATCAAAGAAATCCCTGTTTATTCCATCTCTTCATGTTTAATTCACTTAGCATTATCTTGTGTGATCATGTGTAATGTCTATTGAGTTATTGGGATCATCTGTTAGGACTATCCTAGAGATACTAATTATTACTAATGAGGGAAAACATGGAATCTATGTTTCCTAAGTTCTGGCCCCCTTCACGTAGTATGTCTTTTTTCCCAAGTCTTTCCACTTCATTACAAATGGAACAATGTCATTTTTTCTGATGGAAGTATAGCATTCCATTGTGTGTATATACCACAATTTCTTGATCCATTCATCTATTGAGAAATATGTGGCTTGCTGCCCTATCTTAGCTATGGTAAACAATGTTGCATCATAGTTATGTTGGTAGCTTTAGTATGGTCTGTTTGTGACCCTTTGTGTAAATGCCCAGAAGTGGAATAGTTGGATCATAGGGGACCTCTATTTTTTACCTTTTGAGACACCTCCATATTGCTTTCCAGAGTGGTTGAACAAGTTTAGTCACCACCAACAGTGAAGAAGTGTTCCCTTTTGGCTAATTCCCTTTCAGCTTCTATAAGTACTTTTCTTGACAGTGGACATACTACCTGGGAGAAGGTGGAATCTCAAAATAGGTTTGACTTGCATTTCTTTTATGGCCAGAGATGTTGCTCATTTCTTCCTGTGTCTATTGGCCATTATTATTTCCTTTGCAGAGAAGTCTGTGTTTATGTCTTCTACCCACTTACTAATGGCGTAGGTAATTCTTTCAGGATTTGATGGGAAGGACTTAATTTTTTTAGTTCCAAGTATATTTTAGATATGATGCCTTTGTCAGTTGTATTGCTACTGAGACAAAGGACAAGCAGTGTATCAATAGAACAGTGATAATCCCTAGACATTGTGTTGACAATGAAGTATGCAACTTCCAGTGGGGGTGAAGGTGGAAAAAATCAGAGAAAATGAGGGAGGAGGTGACAATGTTCAAAAAGATATGAACTAATTACCTGTGTTACTAAACGCTTAGAACTCTGTTTATCACATTTATTAAAAAAAAAACTCATGAAATCACCATCAATAAAAAGTTAAGTGTAATGACAAATGTCAGATATATTGGAATGAAAAAGTGGAGGATAAAAGTCCAGGCCAGTCTAGGCATTAGTATCTGATTGTTTTTGAGAAACTACAAAAATTGGAAAAACCTAAGTTTATGGTTCCTGGGATACAATGTCTGCCTGGGAATCACTAAGGCCTGAGTAACAGTGCTTTCTTTTCTTTTCTTTTCTTTTTTTTGTGCAAACTATGCTGTTTAACATATAAGGAGTGAGTTTGTGTTTGCCTTTTCTTGTGAATACTCTGACATTAGAAGCTCTCTGTTCTTATCAGAATACTCTAACAAAAATTTCAGCCTATACAGCATCTAGTTGTCATGGTGCTGAGCCTTGATTATTTGGAATTATCTAGGGATATTTTAGAACGGAACCCATATTATTCCCCTCATACTTTTCTCTAAGAATAATTGACTGAGACTCCCAGGATCCAGGATCTTAGCCAGTAATATTTCACATATTCAAATCATGATTGTACTTTAAATATAAGTTGAAAAATCTCTGTTCGACCTAGAACTTACAGAATTGATAAGTTACAAGTTATCAACATTCCACGGTTGATAGAAAAGAAATAGAAAATTGGTGTTGGCTACTTGAAATGATAACAGGAAGAATAAAGAATTAAGAGAGTTGTTTATTTTCACTAAGTTTGGCAATGATTCTTGGCCACTGTGCTCAATAACAATTTTCAGTTTCACAGAAAGGATGTCTTCCTATTGAAAGTTTTAGAATTTGTATACGGATATGACCTCTATCTTTGTTTTGCTAGTTATTTTTACCCATGTAATTAATCATTACATAACTTAATTATTATCCTTATATTTGACACAAAATACATATAAGATGGATTTATACAATTTCTACAGGCAAAGAAAGACACAACAGTTGCATAACAACTTACCTTCAGACATCATAGCCTCTTTGTCAGATTATTCCAGTTTGTTCTGAAGTAGAAGGCAAACATGAGGTTACCAAAGGGAAGTTTTTAAGGAGCTTGTTAGGGAGCCTTGTGAAATGACAGAACCATAAAGATGACCATAAATGTGACTTATATGTAAAGATAATATGTGCTTGGGGTTTGTTTAGGAAATCCTAGAGGCAAATTAGAAGTGTCTTGCCTACTGATTTATTAGTAAGAATTTAGTAAGAAAAAGCAAACAGTTTTTTGTGGAAGAAGAGATTCATTTACAATTGAGAAAAAAATTAAAATGTGACTGCTGAATTTTAAAGGTTTTCTTTCAGCCAAGAAGGATCAGATGGCCATTACACTGGATTTCCTTCCAATACCTTTACTGCTAAGGCCTTACTAATGTAGGAAGGAAACCTACTTGCTCTCCTGGCCCAATTGGCATAAAACAAGTATAAACAAACAAAAAACTTCATATTTTGCAATATCAACAAAGAAAACATTGACCTTTCACCTCCTACCTTATCTACATCGAATTGCTTCTTTGACATCATGCTTAGTAAAATGAAAAGATGTTTTCAAATGAGGGAGAGAAACATCTGCTTGGACTACATATTCTCCTCCAAAGCAGAAACCAAGCCTAGAAAGGTTAGATGCTTCCAGGACTTCATGTGGAATGGACAGGGATGATCCAAGGCCACAAATGTAACAATATTTTAACTCAATGTGCAAAATTTCAAATAGAAAGCCTGAGATTGGAGGCCCCACTGAACTTTTCAAAAGTTGCTTTTCTGATAGCCATTTCAAGAAGACAAAAGTAAGTATAAAGTCTGCTAAAAACATTTTTTAGGGAGGGGCTATATCAGTTACATTAGCATATGGAAAAGGCATGGTCAAGGGCTAAGAGGAACATAAACCCCAAAACATTTGCTTTCGTAGATCTCCAGTTATAAATTCATTTGACTTTAACGAAAATCACTTTTGTAAGAAATGGTCCTTACATGGTCATTCAGTTTCTTAATATATGCTAAAGAAGTTTTGAATAATAAGTCAGAAATACAAACTTCAAATCCACAACATTTAATATCTGAGATTAGCAACAAAAGTTCAATTCACAGTTAAGAGACAGGAATCCATAGAATCTCAGTTTGAGACTAGCCTGACGAAAACGTTACTGAAAAACCATCTCAATCAGTGAGCTAGTTAAAATGGTGCACCTGTGGGTTCCTAGCTATTCCAGGAGGCACACATAAGAGTGCTGCTGTCCAAGGCCAGCCTGAACATGAGACCCTATCTGAGAAACAACTAACACAGAAAAGAGGTTAGACACATAGGTCCAGTGAGAAAGAAATCCTGTGAATGCCAACTGAGACAAGCTATCCAAGCAATGAGCACCTAGACCTTCAGGATGAGGTCTAACCTGACAATGTGGAACCATGGAGAGGAGTAAGAGGAGATGAACTCTCATCTTAAATGGAGTCAATTTAAAGTTGCCCTTCCAAAATTAATCAGAGCCAGATTACGAGGAATAGTTGTTTACCCACCTAATGTCCATACCTGTCCATTTTCCACCTGGACAGAAACTTGCATTCTTGCCTTTGTTACTTGCTATTTGTATGTATATATATTAGCCTCTGACTGGTTACTCCCAATCAGTCCACTATCCCTAAACACTTCCTTCCTGCCCCAAGTCCAATTCTCCCTCCTTCCTTGTAATGGGCCACAATTGGGTTTATGTTCCAAATGTACCTTTTCTGGCTTGTGCCCAGGCTGTGTTCTCCCATGTTGTTCATGTTAACTGGTCCTGTGAACTTGTCAGCCTTTTGCCTGACCTTTTCAAAGTTTCCTTTAATAGGATAATATCCCTCACCGAGGTCGCCACCTGGGAACTTGCAGTTCAAGGCCATCCTCTTACTACACTGCTGTGCCCATCATAGATCTGGACCCTGAACACCCAGCCCCAGGGACTCCTTAATGTGCCCAAGATGCAGGAGGTAGGCAGAGGACACCATACACCCATTAGCCCTGATAACCATATTGTGGAAATAATGAGGACGTTTACCAACCAAACTTTCAAATACTATTCAGGCAGTAACAGGCCAAATAATGAATCAGGGACCCCTGACTAATTCACCCCTTTTCAGCAGGAAGTAGTTACAGAAGAAACAACCTCTGCCCGGCCTGGTACCCGTCCTCTGTTATTAATAAACAACAAATGGGGGAATGTTAGCATTTCCCTAGCCTCAGGTCCTCAGCTCCTCCCACTAGCCCCCAGATCAACCCATACCTAATGATCCACTCCTACTCACTATCAACCTACTTCCCCTTTACCCCCAGAGAGAAGCTGCCACCTGGATAAGGTGCAAACACCATGTAGCTCCCTCTCCCGTGGGAACTATGGCCCCACTAATAAACGTCCTTATGAACCTTCCTCCCCTGCCTGAAATTATCTCCACATGGTCCTCTGGAATGGCCGATACCTATGCTTTTACACTGGACATAAGAAAAATACATTAGGCAGTTTTATGTTCAAGGTGCAACAGGGCTTATCAAACTTGGGTACTGGCAATAGGTCAAAGAGCGTATAAAACAAAAACTAAGGGAAAACAACTGTAAATTTGTAAAATATTAATAACAAGTCAGAAAAGGATTTGAAGGACAAAAGAATATAAACATGTATAAAATGTTTTTCTTGAGATATTTCCACTTCTTCTTCTTCTTCTTTTCTTCTCTTCCTCCTCCTCCTCCTCCTCTTCCTCCTCCTCCTCCTCCCCCTCCTGTTCCTCCTCCTCCTCCTCCTCCTGCTCCTCCTCCTCCTCCTCCTCCTCTTCCTCTTCGTCCTCCTCCTCCTCCTCCTTCTTTGTCTTCTTTTTCTTCTTCTTTGTCAAAGTGATGTACAGAGAGTTTACAGATTGATATGTTAGGCCTTGGGTACATTTGTTATACTGTTTGTTACCTCCTTCCTAATTCTCAGATCCCTCCTCACAATCTCCTTCAGATGTTTTGAGACATGATTTTTCTTCATACTGTGGTGACAGCCTTGTACACTTAAATACTGGTGATATGGTTGTAGGTGCCCCTTTTGCTCTGCCAGTCCCTGGACATGTAGTAGGTGTGCACCAGGCTAACTTGTAGTTTTTGAGCAAGTTGACAAATACCACAGCTATAATTTTGGAAGAGCTGAATCAGGAATGAAGTTATGACAAATGGGAATTCTGCAAAATCTTGTCATAGATTATGTTTTTCAAAATCCATTCAGGTACAAAAAATTGAAAGGATTGTACTGGGTCAATATTACTGACAATTTACAAAAGATTAAGAGGCAGCTAGAGGAGCTCCAAAAAGAGATGGGTAAGATGATCAGAAAAGACTGGCATCTCCAAGACTGGTTCTGCTGGCTCTGGCCTGTTCTGGGCCAAGAACTTTCCATAGTGAAAACATTCTTGTGGTTCCCTGCCTGTTCCAATGTCTACCTTCTAGCATCCAACAGAGCTATCTCAGACAGAAGCTGAAATCATCCTGTCGCAAACAAGAAAATACAACAGCCCAAGGTGTCCCTGAGATGTGATATTTGGGGGCGGGGAGCATAGACTTAGTGTCTGTAAAGTATAAAACTTCTTATCAAATGATATTTCTAATTGTTTTTGTCAGTGATGTTACAACATATCTGAAAGGGATGGGAACAGGAGAATTTTATTTATTTTTCTTATGTTTAATATAGTAAATGAAAAAAACTGTGGAGTCCCCCTTTGGCGACTGGATATGAGTTTGGTACAATGGATCTTGCATATATGCTTCTCTGGACTGAAAATACTGAAAAATGAGGGAAGTTGTAACTAATATGACAAGAAATGCACGCACTACCTTATTTTGTAATGGTACCACGTATGGACATCAACTTTTCAATAAAATTTAATTACAAATTATAAATTAAATAGCTCCAACAAAGACACTCTCACAACACACACACACACACACACACAAAATTAATCAGTAGTTTTTTGGCTTACTCATGTGGTGGGCTACATAAATTTAAATTTTCTACGAAAAGAGGTAAGTTTAATAACCTTTAAATGCAAGGGGAGAGATCATTGACAAAAAGTTTCTCACATGCAAACCTAAATGAAGAAAAGAAATAGAATTTTACACATGTTTATGTATCCAGATTTTCATTTCATGATCATCATTCCATTCGTGCAACCTATGTTTACAAGAGGATCTTAAATGGTATATTTCAGTAAAGGGGGAAACCCTAACATTGATGGCAGCATTCACTGTAAACAGTATACAAGCGAACCGTATTGGTAAGTTTAATAGCTAGTGGAAATGAAAACACATTCAACGTGTTGAGAGTATTATTATTTCATGTGATAGACAAGACAAGAAAAAAATTCTTGATCCTCAAATCGTAGAGCACCATATTATTTCTGCAAAGGAAAATAGAAAACAGAACTTTTCATTATGGTGGAAAGTTTGCTAATACACATTTCTGATTCTGACTAATAACAACAGATACTCAATAATTGTTTTACAGATACACAAAACAGAACAGTTGCTCATTATCCTGAAATAATTTCTTGATTTCTTCTCACCCAATTAATTTTGTTGAACATGTAAGTATGAGCAGGAAACAATATACTTCCTTTTATTCTAAACTCACATGTAAAGATGTTTCAAGAATCTAAATTGATATTTTTTGTTGCATGTGCTGAGCTCCTTTATCAAATATTAAGTAGGCGTAGAGAATGTGGAACCAACCCAGATGCACCTCAATAGAATGGATCAGGAAAATGTGGTACATATACACAATGGAATTTTATGCCTCTATCAGAAAGAATGACATTGTCCCATTTGTAAGGAAATGGAAGGACTTGGAAAAAATTATACTAAGTGACGTGATTCAGACCCAAAGAAACATGGACTCTATGGTCTCCCTTATTGGGAATAATTAGTACAGGCTTAGGCAAGTCATAGCAGAGCATCACAAGGTCCAATAGCTATACCCTTATGAACACATAAGATGATGCTAAGTGAAATGAACTCCATGTTATGGAGACAATTGTTATATCACAGTTGTAACTACTTTCAACGTCCCATGTGTATCTGTAGCTTCTATTATTGATGATGTTCTTGTATCACCTTCCTGTGGTTGTACCTACACTATCTCTATAATCTTATCTGAGTATATTGGAAACCGTGTATACTGGTATTGGAACTTGGAAATTGAAAGGGAATACCAAAATTGAGGGATAAAGGGTAAAAAAAGACAAACAAGTACAAAGGCAATACTTGCAAAACTGTTTGGTGTAAGTGAGCTGAACACCTCAGGGGGTGGGAAGAGCAAGGGGGAGGGGCATATGAGGGACAAGGTAACAAACAGTACAAGAAATGTATCGAATGCCTAATGTATGAAACTGTAACCTCTCTGTACATCAGTTTGTTAATAAAATTTGGAAAAAAATTAAAAGGTAGGAAAGAATGGAAAACAGAAATGAGTGAATAGGAAGGGAGAAAAATCAAGACACTTGGGATTACAGAACTAAGAAAGATGCTTGCGGAAGTGAAGATGGACAAAAACCTCGCTGAGATAAAGAATAAAGTCAAATAGCATTATTGGTATTTTGAAAAATAAAAAGAATGTAAATTGAAAGTTAACCTTGCCCTACAAACTGCATTCATGGGCTAACATCCGGTGGGATTTTTGAACAGAATTTCCAATGTATTACAAATTCAGGTAACAGAGGCCTTGCCACAAATGTATGGTGATAGTTTGCAAGAAAATATTGAAAAATTAAAACATGCTGAAAACACACATGATGTAGTTATTAAGGTCACCCATGTCCTACTACTCTTGCTGAGCAAGGGGCATATAACACATATAATCAAACAACATAACATATCTGTATAATTGCTTTTTACTGTATTTAATCAAATTACTCTCCATAGGATTTTAGTAGCTACTCACATGAAGAGGAATTCGAGCCGATCATTAGGTTTTTCTATGAATAAAATTAAATGAAAAGGTATTAGGGGTCATTCAGAAGTAAACCATGACTCTGAAATACTGTCATATCCATAACAGTTTCTTAATACTTTGTAGTTATACAACAAGTGACAAGTTTGAGTATGGCCCCCGATAAATATCAATGAATTTATTTGGATATGTTTTTAGATTATGAAGTCATTGCAGATTTACACATGAATACTTTAACCAATCACAGTTCAAACAGCAATCTGAATATTCGCCAGAAAAGAGGAAGTTTTATTGTACCTAAAAGAAAAAGGCAGCTCTTTCACTGATTATACTTGTTTCCTTTATTTCTAAGAAATAGAATTTTGTCAAGGGATAATGGCATTTTCTTTACCTGTTATTGGTAGATGACTCCACACTGCCCCAAACAAAAGTTGGGCTAGGATTTTCCAAGGATTCTGGAAAACAGAAAAGTGGATATGGTCTTGAGGGAATATATTAGACTTAGTATGATGTTGAGCAAAAGTGCTTACTATTATATGCCATCTATCTCTAAACTGACATTCAGTTACAGCAGAAACTCAAAAGGTAATCTAGCTCTTTACCTTTATCCCAGTCTTCCTCAGAGGAGAGGCTGTGCCCTGTATATCCAGATTTCTTATCTTGTGCTTGGGGCCAATTCATAGTAACTGCAAGAAGGAAAAGAAAAATGGTATCAGAGTATTTTCCAGATTGAATCTGAGTTAGATCTGATTTATGTTTCATGTATCAAGCTTACCTACATCATGCTCAATGCAACTTTGGTCCGCACATGTTGCTATATGTTCACTGAGCTGATCCCGCAGCACCAAGTGTCGGGCATTGAAGGGACAAGTAGCCAATTTGGCAGCAATGTCGGGATGATTCTATTGAACCAGGATGTAATAAAAGAACAATAGTAAAATTTATTGGGAGATAAGGAAAGTGTTGCGCATATTCTGCTTTAGTTGGGGTTTAACCTTCGGTTGTTTGCTATACTAGCACCATTCTAGCACAAGAGGACAGGTTACTACAACCTCGACTCTTCCTCAATCTCTTTCTTACAATTGTCAAGGTCTGGGAGGTGGATAAGTTTCTCTCACACTCTATTTCTCATGCTCTCTTCACATAAAAATCCTTCAATTTAAACTCAAGTCATGACAAGATTGGATGTCGGACACAGCAGCAAAGTGCTATATACTTAAAACATAACTTTGGCATATAAAAACATTCAGAATCATGCCTTCTTCACTCAAAAGGCATTTATTTCTTCGGTTTGGGCACATTTCCCTTAGTATAATTGTTTTCAAGACCTTCAGTTTTCTTACAAGTGGGACAATACCATTTTTTCTGATAGGGACATAAAATTCCATTGTGTATATGTACCACATTTTCCTGATCCATTCGTCTACTGAGGGTCATCGTTGGTTCCAAATTCTAGCTATGAGAAATTGTGCTGCGATGAACATTGTTGTGCTAGTGGATTTATTGTGTTCTTGTTTGTGGTCTTTTGGATAGATGCCCAAAAGTGGGGTTGCAGGGTCTTAGAGAAGGTCTATATTTAGCCTTTTGAGGAATCTCCACACCAATTTCCAGAGTTGCTGAACCAGTTTACATTCCTCTCATCAATGAAGTAGAGTTCCCTTTTGGCCACATCCCCTCCAACATTTGAAACATGGACTTAATGGTCTCCTTATAGGGGAATAATTAGCACAGGTTTAGGCTAATCACAGCACAGGATCACAACAGCCCATAGCAATTATGATGATGCTAAATGAATTGAAATCCATGTTATGGAAACGACTGTTATATCACTGTTGTAATTACTTTCAACAAGCGATGTGAAACTGTAAATTCTATTATTGATGATAGTCTTGTATCCCCTTCCTGTGGTTGTTCCTGCACTATCACTGTATCTTATCTGAGTACCTTGGAAACCATGGAATACTGGTATTACAACTAGGAAATAGAAAGGGAATACAAAAATCGAGAGACAGAGGGTAAAAAAGACAAATGATTACAAAAGTAATATTTGCAAAACTGTTTGTTGTAAATGAACTAAACAACTCATGCGGGGAAGGGAAAAGGAGTGGGGAGACGGAAGGAAGGAGGAGGTTAAAACAGTACAAGAAATGTATTCAATGCCCAACGTATGAAACTGTAACCTCTCAGTCCCTACGTTTGACAATGAAAGTGTAATAAAAAGAAAACATAAAGGCATTTATTAAGATATGCTAGATGAATTGGTAAGATACACTGATGGGAAACATAGTGGAAACGGATTCAATGTGTTTGTTAGTGCAAGTGTGTGCTCGTATGTGTATGTGAAAACTTATTTGTATTTATACACATGTACATATAAGAATATTTGAACACATATAAACATGCATATGTGTATGTACATACACATGTGCATATGTATGTGTCTTTCTGTGCACATGTGTATATATGATCAGTGAGTATCCTTTGAAAAGCATAACAAAGGGAAGATTGTTTTCTGCCCAGAGCAATTTTTTTTTAACACAGAAAGATGAATTGGGATAGACAACTATATTAGCATTTGAAAGATGTCTTGTTCTTTGTGAAAATAACTGTTGTGGCATCATAACAAAAAAACACCAAAATATATGAAACTGGCAAGACACATATTCGTTATCATCAATTCAGGATTACTAGGCTTACTTAGAAGTAACATGGTTCAGGAACCATGACCTGCCATAAGACAATGCATGTGTCTTAATTTTTAGAAACTTTATTAAATTGCTGATTTAGTTAATTTTGAACAAGGAAACAAGTACTAAGTCGCTACACTCAGATTGAAATGATTGTCCTACAGAAAACATCTCGCAAAGTCCTACTTATCCTAGAGCTCTGTAAACAATTTGCACTGCTATTTGTTATCTGCACTACACAAAGATCAGATTACAAGAGCAAATACAAATATGTGTATACTGCATCTACCCAGGTAGTCTATTATTTCATTCACACAAATTTCCCATATTTACTCAAATAATCAAGGTTCAAATT
Organism: Perognathus longimembris pacificus; assembly: GCF_023159225.1. NCBI lineage: Eukaryota > Metazoa > Chordata > Mammalia > Rodentia > Heteromyidae > Perognathus > Perognathus longimembris. Next base: position 196,439 of record NW_025956936.1, read on the forward strand.
TATGTTCGTAGTAAAGTATGACAAAGTCCCCATTTTGAAATACAACCCTACCTTTCTGCATTTCACCAGATGGTACGGGAATCTGCAGGCCCTGATCCTGTGACTCTTATCATAGGGACATTGCAGTGACCTTTCAAGATCCAGAGATTCACGTGGAAAGAAAAATATCTAAGCAAATCAGGTATATTTTTGAGAATAAATAATTCTTTCCCTTCTCTTCCAATTACAACATATGCATTAATTTCAAATTCCCTTTTGTGACGACAAACATGCTAAGTATGCATTTGGATATTATCATAGAAATAATAATCGAATTCCTTTCAGTTCCCATGTGTGAATTCATAGGCGTAATTTGGGAAACCATTTTGCCATTAATAGAAGGACTTTTTGCCATTACTGTTTTGCAATATTCATGCTATGTCCTCTGTTGACAGGGAAGGTGCATGAGGGCAAGACATTTACTTGCATTCTTATGTCTCAATAGTACGAATTAAAAATTCCACTGTAGAATTATCAGAATGTCTCAATTCTGAACTCCATCCCATTGATTCTCACCCACAGCGTTTTGCATACTGAGAATGCTAAACATAATATGATGGGAACCATTTGAAGTGTTCTCTTCAAAGGACATTGGGATCATGCTTACCTTCTTGCATTCTGGTAGACAGGGAAATATCTGCACTTCCTGTGAGGAGAAAAATTCTCTCAGAAAACCAATGAAGAAATATTTCCAGACCAGAAGTCTCAAACATTATCATTTCTTTGGAGAAACTAAAGAATATTGAAGAACTTGCAAGATATTCAACTCATTAACTTTTGATTTCTTTGATGCACATCCTGTAAATACTGATTTTCTTAATCCACAAATTACAGTCATTTTCAGAAGAAAAACAGGAGACAGTTTATGACTTATTTCAACACAGTTTTTCTAGGGGAACATGAAGGCATCTTTTCCTGTTCATTCAAAGAGGGATGGAGTGTCTATAAAGTATTACACTGAAATTAGGTTTAAAATGAGAAAGACAAAGAAACTTCAGTCTCCTTTCATTAAATTTAGGCCGCTTAGAAAACAAATTATTTGGGAGATTTTTATGAATATCATTCTTAAGGGTGTAAAAGCATTCAGTTGTAAATCAAACTCATCAAAAACTTTATTTGTTCACACGACATGCTTTGAATTTAAAATTACCATTGCCAGTTTTCGAAGACAAACTAATTATGTGGCATCACAAACATGAAGCACTAGTAGTGAGTCCTGACTTTTCCCAGGAATAAACCAGGTTGTATATATCTATATCTAGATCTATCTAGAGATCTAGATCTAGATAGATATATATATATGAGTATAGCTTAATGCATGGATGAAATCCTTAAATATTACATTGCCAAGATTCAGTATAAAAGAGGTGTCCTTTGTGAATATCGAGATTAAAGTTAGAGAATGTCTTGCTGGCTCCATTTTACAATATTTCGACAAAGGATTATGTTGCTGCTTACAACTTTAGAAAATTTTAAAACTGATGAGCACAAAGTTGCAAATTTGGACAGACAGATAGGACCACAAAAGTATTGGCACATTTATGAATTACCGTTAAGTTGAAGTAAAATGGAAATAACATAAACAATTTCTGCTTAGGCTAAAAAGAAAACGGGAATACAACTTTTCTTATACATAAAGCATTCTGCTAAAGGTGAGGCACATCCCTTCCTCCAGGAGAAAAGAGCCCCTTGTAATGCGGTGTTCACTTTGCCGGGATTACTTTGATCTAGTGTCTCCTATATATGGGAGCACAACTAGAAGCACTGGACAATCAAACTCATTTTGGATTTAGGGTATCTTTTCATGTCCTCTAGCGCCAGTATATGTCAGTGTTCTAATTACTGGCCAAAATCCAGAAAAGAAGGTCCTATCTTCTCGCTGTACTTTTTAATCACATTCCAATTTATTCCTCCTATGCCGTGAATAAGTCAAAAAGGGATATGTTTTGCTTCCATAGTTTGTTCAACTATCTTATATTAATTCACTGCAGAATATAGATAATTGATTTTCCCAGCATAATAATTGCTGCCAACAATCAATTCACTGCATGTAACTCATTCCAAAGGAAGGTTATACTTTCTAAGGTTACACATTAAGAGAAGACAATTGAGAGATTACATGAATCTAATTAGAGTGACATGGTAATAAGTGGCTCATAATACCTACTGGTATTTCTTAATATTGTCAAATATGAATGAAGGTTTTTTGACTTTTTTTTTTTGCCCTTTCAGGAAAACAAGTATCACCAGTGTGTGTCTTACATTCTTGGGTAGAAATGAATAAATTTCTCACAAATAAATAATGTTCTCATGAAATCAAGGGTAAAACATTTTTAGTAGCTTTCTAGGAAGATCTTATTTCCAATAGTGTATCAGATTTATCTCAGAATCAGGAATTCCTTGACAAATTTCAAGTTTTTAATACACACTGATTTGAGAAAGATGGTTCCCTTTCATTGACTCATATGCCTGCCACATTGACATATGGGTTTCTAAGAAAGCACCCATGCAAAGGAATTATGCAACAAACCAATGTAAATCTTCCCAATGGAAATGCTTCTTAACAGTTGAAAAGGGCCTAGAATTATCTCCAACATATTATTAACCAAAATCATACTCGACAGCAAAAAACAAAATTTATTCATCCAAAGTACTTAGAGAATTCCATTTGTATTGTGCATATGATTATAAATTGTGGAAATGTTTCAGGTGCTGTTAAAAAAATTTCAAGGGACAGGAAATTGCTCTGTATTAAAAAATAGGACATGGACAATGATGAATTACCTGTCTTGTTAATTAAAATGACATGCACTGAGACTGTATTAGCAAACCTAAGATACACTATGAAAGGAAGTATTCTAGTGGTAAAACTCATGAATTTTCATCCAGTTGTATATCACCTGTGTAATTGCAAGCAAATAATCAAGCAACAAGTGTATTTGAAAGGAATAAGGAGAAATCTCAAAATTGTAACAGTAGGACTGAAGTCTACAAAGTATATTAATCTTTAGCTTTAATTTCTTTGTCATAGACCACCATTCATGGGACTTCATTCATGACAAGTGTTCATCAAATTTGTGAAAATGTTTTCTAACTGGTAAATATATGTACTAAATAGTTTAAAATTTTCCAACTTTTCCAGGTCTCAAACACGTAAATGCCTGTTTGAACTCATATAAAGACAATAATTTTTAGATATTCCTGTATTCTTACTTGAACTATGGCTGAAGGGATCTATAGGTAATTACATCTAACAGAACATTAACTATAAAGTGAGGGAACAATGGGCAATACTGAGAGTCATCGCTTCAGATAGTAACTGTTTCAAATAGTAGTAAATTGCAGCAGTAAATTTGTTGTGGGCATGAAACAAGTGTACAACCCCATAGAAATATCCTTGTTAGACCTAAATAAAAGTAATGGTAGTATATTTGAAGACGAACACATTGGAAATTGCTACATTCTCAATTTCAGCTAAGTAACATTTTTGATTATGTGATATGTTGGACAATACTTGGTTTTTGGAAAAATATGTAGGGACTACCTCATCGGACTTCAGTTAAAGGAATTACAAAGAACCTTTGTAGCCAGAAATGTCAGAGTGTATATCAAAGAGTCAAAAGGTAGTCCACACGAGATGGGGACTGATGACTGAAGAAAGGACACGAGGGAAATGATTGTTAGATGTCTCTGAAGGAGAAATGTACTTATCAAATTAGTGAAGGAGCCTCTCCTCTCAACGAAGTAACCTCGTCCACCGTAGACCTTTCCGTAGTAACAGTTACTTTTAACTCCTGTCTCCTCGGTGTGGGGTCACTAGTATTGTGACGTGGCTAATATTGGTTACTTCCGGGTTATGATCTCACGTCATTCACAAGCACTTCCGCATTTGACAATGGAAGTGCTCAATGCCGCCTTCAACCCGGAATGGGAGTCCTATTTGTTCTTCCTGTCCATTGTTTATCTATGATTTTGTAGAAGTAAGCAAGGTTTCAAAAGTGGAATCCCGAGAGTCGTTTTTACACACTTTTCAACTAGGCAAGATCCCTAAACTCCTGGGTGATTCTAATTTCTTCTTCCTATACATTTCTGTTCTGTCCATGATCCAGACTTTGGAAAAGCATCCACTTTTACTCATAGTGTTCACATGAAGCTATCAAGGAAAATGTTGACAATTCTAGGTTAAGAATTAAACAACTTTGAATCATTTTCTAAGAAAAATTTGTGTTCTTCAGTAAATGTCTCTAGGGAGAATTGATATTAAATCATCCCCATTGTAGGCATTAGAAATGAAAAACTTTTGAGAATGGATTACCTACTATAGCGGTGGTATAAAGACCTCATGAGCCCTGTGTCTTTTCTATACAGAAAACAAAGTGACCACATTATTGGAACGAGAGAATTTTCAAAGCAAGAGGGTTTACATATTTTTAAAGGCATGTAGTACAAATAGCATTAGAAAATATAGTTTCAAAACCAGGATTTGTAAAAATATAATTCAAGTTTCTACCAATATTTTCCTTTTGCTTCATCTTTATAAATCAATGTTATTTGTATATTAACTTCAAATTGATGCCATGCATTCACTTTAATGTAAAATGATAATGAAATTTGCGATAAAATTATCTCACAACAATTGCTCAGACATCTGGAAAGACTGAAGCCCTCTAACGCAACTTTATGTCATATATATCAAATGAAATCAACAAGATGTAAATTGATGTCACATTTCCTGACTCATAATTTTTCGGTGAGATTTGTATATATGGAGACTGTTGGTAGATTTATTCAGAACTGTTTTAGTTATATAATAAAGCATGAAAAATGAATTAAATATTTCTAGACCATGTTACCACATGTGTGTAATCACATGCATCAGAGTTGCATTGTAAATGTTCTTCTTTTGGAATTACCTTGTTTTTCTTACAAGAATATTTGAAAACTCAAGGTGGTTTCACTTCAGATCTACTTAAAACATTGTTAGATACAACAGCAACATTTGTGAATGTTGGGACTTAATATTGCATACAAGAATTAAGGATTACTTGGTTGGTTGTTACTTTCTTGTGAATGTACCATGTATGAACCAAAAGAAACATAAAAGTGAAGGCTTCATACCAGAACGTTAAGGACTTGAGTGTTTTGAGTGTTTTTACAAATCCAGCTTACTAGTGATGAATTTTTTCTTTCCCTCTGAGGAACTGAGGTATTACAATAGTTCTACAATAGTTCTATGCATGTACCAAAGAACATCTGAAAAAGCCACAAGGGACTGAGGAAAAAGGATAGCTGTGGCTATAGTGGATAGTTTTCAAAACCCCCAAACCATCCAGTTCATAGTAACCGATTTCTTGAAAGAGAAAAGAGGCAAAAAAGAATTTTCTCAATCTCAAGAAGGAAAGCAAACTCTGCCAAAGAGATTAAAAACCAAAGATTTCCACAAACGTGGATAAACATGTATATAGCCTATTGTAATATGCAATGTATAGTGTATCTGCAAAGATTAACTGAATGCAATATGAAACTTATACTGATCACTGAAAACTAATTTTCCACTTACACATGTGTATTCCTATCTGCCATCACAAAAGACATTTATTCTTAGCTCTCCACATTCTCTGATTATCTAGATATGTTTTCATTAAATTTACAATGAAGTGCATCAAAGGGTTGACAGTGAAGTATCTAAGTGAGGACACTTCTGAATTAAGAGATACCAGGGAATATATCTGAACTGCATGTTCTTCATTTGAATGTTGACTAACCATGAAGGAGAAACTGTAACTAAGCATATGACCATTATATTCTACAATGGGATGAAATGAAGCTTGAGGTTTATTTAATGAACGAAGTCTCAAACGTCTTCTCTAGTAAAGTAAAGTATATAATTTTTATTATTCTGTGAATTGGACAATAGTCTTTACAGTGCGATGAAGGTAAAAAAAAGTGCTTTAAACTGTGGATAATTAAAAGCAAAAGCTCTTCTTTAGAGGTTACTCGCAATATATATTTCAGTCCATTGGATTAATTGGCATGTTTTGAAGGTGTTTCAAAGATTACTATAAACAGCATATCAGTAAAGGGTGTTCTCAAGTAATTTAGGAAATATTTCTTACTACTCTTCCTTCATGCTGGAGACAAACTGGTTACCAATGATGAAAGGGTTTCAACTTTCTCTTTATCAGGCTAATGAAACAGAAAATGCATATGTCAATATTGACAAAATAAACATTTTCTAAGTGAGCAAAATTCAGTATATTTTCTGAATATGTATTCTGGAAAGAAAGAAAGAATTTCAACATGAAATGATAACGAAAACCAATTCAAATTCTGCCAAAATTAATTCGACAGGAATAAGAGCATTGCTTTCCATTTTATATCTAAATATATACATGGTCACTTACACATCTTACAAGCACTTGGGGAATTGCAACTTGTAGCATGCAAAAGACATTCAGCTAAACAATGAAAATGAATTTCCAATTATTTATTTGAATTTTTTTCATAGTATGTTTTAGTCTCTTCCATCGCCACAGAAGAAAATTTTGCATTTCTAGAATTAGTATGCAAACTCATGGTTTACTTACTAAATTATTCTAGGAAGTATTCTCTAAATTAGTGAAATTGATTGTGGCCTCCGCACCACTAAAAATATAGGGAAATCATAATAATTCCAAGTAACACAGTCAAAATGAGAGGCACAAGTATAAAGATTATAATATATATTTACATCTACATATATACATACCAATAGACCAACTGATTGTAGGTAGGCAGATAGGAATGTAATATATATCTAAGTATGTGTGTATGTATATATATATATGTATACATCTCTCTATATAGATAGATATATACCTATATCTATATATCTCTCTGTATACATAATTGTAACTAAATCAAGTATGTATGTGTGGATGCCTGTGAGCAAAATAAAATCCTTATTGCATTCGTGAGAGGCATGGTAGTTTTAAGTGTGCATAAACATAATAATCTGTAGGATCATTCAATATTAATATACTGTGAAAACAATTATATATTTAATAATAAAGTGATAATAGTAAAGTAATAAAGTGAAGGAAATCTAAATGTGTTTACATTGTTGAATATCATATTAACATAGGGATGAATACAAAGAATAGTTGAAAGTAAAACTAAACCAGTCAAATAAGACCTTGCTTTAGAATTCTTGCCTCTTTTTACATTGGTGTATTTCAAAGTTTATGCTTCAATCTAGGCAAGTATGAAAATGTGACCCCTTTAGTCAATCAGTTTTCAACCAAAGTGTTTTCACCACAGTATGCATTCTCCAGTTCTACTTCGAAGTGTAATTAATAAAATATGAGATCAATTTCCAAAATAGTACCCAGAATTTTATGCCTCCAAATTCTTCGTTAAAAGTATTTGCTAGTTTTACTTGAGCAGGTAGTAATAATTTTGATAGTAATATATTTGTCTTTTCCAAATGTTTGTGCAGCAAAGGCTGAATTTGTTTCTTGAAAGAGGATGTTTATTTTTCTAAAGCTCTTGCTATGTTAAATTTTGAAATCCATTGTATTGATAATTTTTGTTAGGGTTCCTTAAAACAACACATGAAATTATCCTCATCACCTATTAACATCTCATTACTGGGTCTGTGGTAGAACTACCCTTATCATATCAAGCAATTACTGTTTTGTTTCTAAGTGCTCTGTTAACTCCTCAAGAAGAAATATAGTTTCACTGCAGATACCCTAATTATGAGAAAAATTGAATATAATATCTACACAATGTATCTTTTGGTTCTTGAATACACTGCTTAAAATAGTAAATGGAAAACATATTATTTAAGGAACACCACATTTTTGGCCACCCAAAGAAGGATTTTGTTCGCTTAGGTACCAAAGTGAATTCATATTTTTAAAGTATAAAGAAATAGGTCCCCATATTCTTTGATATTTATACTGTCTTAATCAAACAAAAAATCCTGGAAAATTGTTTCTCTATAGAAGTGTGAGAACAAACAAGACAGAAATGAAAATTGGATTTCTATATTTTTGGCTTTGTAAGTGGAAACGCCCTAAGGATAAGAACAGAGAAGAGTTGATTTACTGCAAAACTGAGACATTCCAAAATACAATAACAATATTTTATCTAAATAACCATTTAGGTAATGGCGTAATCAATCAGGATTCATTGTGTCATGATTCCTTGATACTAGGAGAAAATAAGAGAGAGTCACTGAGGGAGAGACACCGCTATTGGGTGAACGACTTGGCTAAATGACTGCACTCTAATTTTGCCTTTAACCCGGCTGAATTGTTTGCTGTATGCTTGTGGGTGATTTCTTATATCTATAACATGGCTGTGGAATATTTTCTAAAGCATTTGAATTGCATTATATTTCAAAATAGAACTGTCTGTATTTCCATATCGCATAAAGTTTTAACAGTTCATATCCTAAGAAATTTCAGCCTATGTTCTTTGCCTTTATTACTCCTTGTTCAAAAAGTGAAATATTTTCTGTCTAAAGTTTTATAATGTTTGAGGTACTTCCGTTGATTTCCGAAGTAATATAATGATTCTAGGTGATAAATCCCAATGAATTTACTAAACATACACTTGATTTGAAATTCTTCTCATTTACAAATATATATCCTTAATTTTGGCTTATCTATTCTACAGAAGATGTAAAACTATGACGTTAGTATAGAATAAAGTTTTGCAAAAATGCCAAATGTACAAATTAAAACTGAAGGCTAAACTATTCCCTTTTATGCCTCCATTTCCTCCTCTGTTCTCAGTACAAGTTATACCAGGGCCTGTGCCATTGGTTCAAATTAGTATGTCACAAAAATTAGAGAAGAGTTCAAGTTTTATTGAGTCTGGCTCTCTTCACTTATATTTATTCCAAGTCCTTCCAGTTCCTTATGAATGGGGCAATGTCATTGTTTCTAATCGAGGTATACAATTCCATTGGGTATGTATACCACATTTTACTGATTCACTCGTCTACTAAGGAGCATCTGGGATTGTTCCATATTGTGCTGCTATGAGAAGAAAAGTTTTTTTTAATTCTTTGTTTATTGTATCAAATACATTATTCTCAATGGAATAAATATATGATTCTTGATTGAATTATGGTGGATATTTGTACTGAGCAATGCTAGAACTTTAAAAACTCTACTTGTGACTTTAGGTTTCTGGTGATTTGTTGGAAAATTCATGGATGCAAAACGTCCTCCTTGTCTTCAACGACTTGTAAGTTTGTAAATTTTTCCTGGGATTTTGAATGTGGAGTACCTGCATCCACTTCTTTTGCATGGCTGTTAAACACAATGAAGATATTTTGGAGCTCTAGTAACAACAGACATGCAGAGAACCGCCTAATTCAGTGGCAATTTTATATGTTTGAATATTACAAGGTAGGTTGGATTGGTGAAAGATATATTAACTATGAAGTGAAAAGGGAGATGATATTAAAATAGTAACATGCTGAAACACTTGGAATATTCTAATAAATAGGAATTACTCTGACTTCAACCATGCCAGGGAAGTCACTATTTTCGATTTCATTGTGCAAAATTCAATTTGATGAACAGAGTTTGGTACCTACACATCTAGGGAAACATAAACCCAAAGATCCTGAAAGGTAGAAATTTCCGGAGCTAATATTTTAGAAGGGAAAATCTTATGTAGAAAGATTGTGAGCTACGTGGCTACCTGATGCAGTGTATTATTTATTTCTAAAGAAATGGGACAAAATATTACATGAAATAGTAGCAGTTTAATCATTTTTCCCTTCAAAGAAGTTGGTCCTACCATAGAGTGCTTGATAGAGTCAATGTACAAATTCCCTTTTTTCCCTTATGTTGTCATTTGTGTGACCTTCAGAATGACCAACATAAAATGTACATCTCACCCAAATTTCTGACCTCAGGGTGTGGGGGTAGATAAAATATGGATGATTCAATCAATGTTTTCCTGTCAACAAATAATTGAGTATTTCAAAAATATGACTCAAGATTTACTCCATCTGGAAACAGAAATTGTGGGGACAATGACACCCTTGCAATGTTGTGCAGAATCAATATTTTGATCATACCGCACACAGATACCTAACCAAACCCAATTTCAGGAAATAGTGGGTAAAGAATATCTTGAGTTCTATTGAGCACAATTTATAACCCTTCAGAATCCAGTACTGAAGTATCAAACTACATGGAATTTCATGCAGCATATATGTTGCACAATTATCTGATTCTGTACTTATAATTATAACATCTTGTGGCCCTATTTGTTTTTGAAGGAAAGGGAATGGGATACTGCTTTTTGAATATATACAAGCTTTTGAGTTGACATATAAACAGATTTTGATTATATTACAATAATATTGAAGATAGCAGTCTACATATGGAAGTCCTATTGGAGTTTTCTAACAACTTTATATAATGCTGTCTTACTGAAGACAAAATTTTGTTTAGCATGCATCATTTTTGGTGGTAACATATACATCCCTATGAAATGGGTGTAAGATAGAAAATCTCATAATGTTTTAGTTTACACTACAGCATAATATGAACATTGAAATAAAATATTTACTCTTAATAGATAAACTTGGGAAAACACCAGTATGAATGTGAACATATAACACAGCATGTATAGGGCTGGGATTATGGCCTAGTGGCAAGAGTGCTTGCCTTGAATACATGAATCCCTGGGTTGGATTCCCCAGCACCACATATATAGAAAATTTCTGAAAATGGCACTGGGGCTCAAGTGCAGAGTGGTAGCTAGCCTTGAGTAAAAAAATAAGCCAGGTACAGTGCTCAGGCCCTGCGTCCAATCCCCAAGATTGGCAAGTAAATAAATAAATAAATAAATAAATGCATACATAAAATAAAATGAATAAATAAATAAAAATAATAAAAAAGCAGGTATATATATATGACAACAGCTCTTGGCACTGACAGTAAAATGTTAAATAAAACCTGAATTGAGTTAATGTGAGCAACAGAAATATAATTGCTTATTTTTGCCTCACAATATGTGAAGGAAACTTATCAAGTGACCGGCAATGAAAACCGAATTCACTCAAATAAAAGAGTTCTCGATTAAGAGTTATTGGAAAGAAAAGCTTTCTTATTTTATTCATCCATTATTCTTGCGTACTTAAAGGAAGAACTCGAATAAATCAGCATTTATATCTATGCAGGAAAATATTTCACAATCATTTCACATTCCCGAAAGTTTAACTATTTTCGCAAACCATTGTAACTAAATTATTGTGGCAGCTTTTCCTCAGTGGTGACCATTCATGAAACATATTATTTTTACAAAAGCATCAGGGAAAGTATGCTCAGTGGTGATTATGTGGTTCATAGTAAATCACAGAACTGGGACTATGCTCTCCATTTTCTAGTGTGATTCATGTACTTTTCTCCCTTGTTAGCTGTGTATGTCTTGTTCATGTCTTTGAACTTGATTTCAAATATGTGTCTTATAAATTGATTTTGCTATTCTAAAAGAGAAAACAGAAGAAGTTGTTTACCACCAGCCCTGTTTGACCAAGGACATTTGTGTCTCGATTATCAGTAGGTTTGAAAAAAAGATTTAATCAAATCATAAGCCATACATTATTATCTGAAATTTATATGAATATTCACATGATTCTGTATCACTAATGTGGAAATGTTCCAATTGTTCCAAAACTTCGATGTTGTATACCAAATTTGGCACATTATCTCTATCTAATGGATCAGAATTAGAAAGAGAGCCTCAAAATTCTCCAGAATCAACTGCTAATATTTACTTCTTGTTATGGTGCTTTTGCTAGGGTAATAGGAGTTTAAGATACTCGCAAAGCACAATTTCATCGTACCAATAATGAATACAAAGGATAGATGAAGAGATTTTTAAGAAGGAATCAATGAAATGTTGAGGGAGTATTGAGGTGAGAGAAAAATGTGCATAAATTTCTTCTCACAGCTGTTATTTCCTTGCTCACTTTTTTCCTGTTTTCCTTCACATTGTCCTCTTGCACAATCCAACTTCCTTTTTCATTATTTTTTCTAAAACAAAAAAATCATATCCTTAATGTCTATTGTCAATCTTGTCTCCACTGCTTCTAGTCTCTAGTATTACTAACTGTAAAACAATTCCTGGCAGATTGGGTAATATATAGATATCGATCTGAATTTATGTACATAAACATTAGTGTTTTTGTGTCACTTTTGGATACCTTTCTCTCAAGCATGTCCCTTGTCTCCCCGTTAATTGGTACCTGAGTCCTGCTTTCTTTATCAGGTCTGTGTTACTTTTTTCTAACATACACATATCAGCCAGCCAATGCTTCATTCTATGTTCCAGGCCTGTGTCCCAAAGAATACCTTTTTACAAATGTTTTCTAATCGTTGTGTAGGATTCCCTTCTATACAGATACCATTTGCTTGGATCCAATCAACTATAGTGGGACACTGGATTTGTTTCATTTCTTGGCTCTTTTGTGTGCAACATAAACGTGGATGTGCAGGTTTTCTCGTCATATCCTGGATCCTGTTGCTCAGAATGGGACATGTGTTATGCCTTGGGTGTTCTTTTCAAGATACTCCATACTCTTTGCAAGAGTGGTTGTAGTAGTTTACAGTCCCAAGAACAATTCAGTACATTTTCCCTTTCAAGGAATCACCTCCAGCACTTGTTGGTGCTTGAGTTCAGAATATATCTCATTCTGACTTGGGGAAGGTGTTATTTCAGTGTTGTTTTTATTTACATATAATTTACTTCCAATGATGGTTGTTATGTTTCTGTGTTTCATTACCATTTTTATTTCGTCTTCTGTGAAGCCTGTTTTCAGATCCATGGCGAACTTCATGATTGATTTGTTGGATTTAGGAGGGATTAGTTTCTTGTGGCCCCTGTATGTGAGAAACATTAACCTGTTAAAATATTTGTCTGTTGCATTGCTGTTAGGCTGTCTGTCTGGTTTCGTGATCATGTCCTTAACTGTGCAGAACATTTTTATTTTAATGTACTCCCATTTCCCAAACTTTCACCAATCTGTGGTGTGCCTCAGACTCTATTCAGGAAGTTCCTCCCTAGGCCTAGAATACCTGATGTCTCTGCTACTCTGGTCTATTATACTTACTAGGATTCACATTTGATGTTGAGATGTTAATCCATTTTGAGTTGACATCGGTGCTGGTATCATGCTAGGGTCAGCTTTGATTTTTTTTTCTTGTGGTGATCCTTTTTTCCCATCTCCACTAATTGAAGATGCTACTTTTTTACATTGTATGCCTCTCATACCTTTGCCAAATATCAGCTGACTGCAAGTCTCTGGTTTCTTTGAAGGTGTTCTGCCATATTGTATTCAACATGGATCTCTTTTTTGGTAATAGAAGTTGGTATTTTTTAAATAATGCTTTGTAATAGAGCTTGAAATGAGGCATTTTGATACCTCTGGTGCTGCTTCTTTTGCCTTCAATTACTTTTGCAATTCTAGGTCTTCCTATTTAATATGAATTTTTGGATTGCTTTTCCTATTTCCTTAGAGTATATAGTTAGATTTTTATGAGTTTTCAGTGAATTTCTATAACATCTTTAGCAATATTGAAAGTTTACAATATTGGTTCTCCTTATCCATGAACATTGAAGGATGAGAAAGACATTCCTTGCCCTACAGAGTATGCCCCTGCCCCCAGGGACATTGCATGACAGCACAGTTTGTGCTGAAACCACATAGGATTCTGTATTCTGTTTTTGTTCTGCTAGCTAATATTTTGTTGAGTATTTGTGCATCCTTGGTCAAAAGTAAGATTGAATTTCTAATATCATTTTTGTTTTGTCCTTGTCTGGTTTTACCATGATATTAGCTTCATGGAGAAGGGTTATGATTTCTTTCTCTGCATCAATTTCGCAAAAGAGCTTGAGGAGTATCAGTGGTTTCCCCTCTTAGAAAATTTTGTAGAATTGGATGGAGAATCCATCTTGACTTTTTTAAATTGGAAGATATTTCATTCCTTTTTGCATCTCATTTTATTTCATGGTTTTATTTAAGTGATTTATATCTTCTTGCCTCAGGTTGAGCAGTTTATATTCATGTAAAACCTCATCCATTTCCCTCAAGTATTCATTCTATAGTAAGTTTAGTTTCTGGAAATAGTTGTAACTTATGGTTGGATACTCTGGATTATTCTGTCAATTATCACTGGAGAGTCCCTCAGCGAATCTTCTCCCCGTTCTTTAGTTTTTCTTGAAAATGACCTGTCAATTTTATTAATTTTCTCCGAAATCTAGCCTTTTTTTTGAGACGATTTGTGAGGATTATAAAGGGAGCCCAAGACTAAATAACACCATATCCTACATAGAACTGAAAGAGCTGTACAGAGTTTTTCACCCCACAAAGGTCCAGTACATATTCTTCTCAGCAGCTCATGTAACATACTAAAAATAAACCATGTCGCAGTACACACAAAGAACCCCAGCAAATACTACAGAATTGACATTATCCCATGTATTCTATCTGATCACAATGAAAAATCCTAACCCTCAATAAGAAAGGATACCACAGAAACTACACAAATAGTTGCAGGCTAAACCCAAAACATACATCTAAAACTTGGGACAGAGCGCAAATTAAGGACAAAAGTAACGAATTCATAAGCCACAACGACAATGAAAGTACATCAAAGAGAAACACGAGATACAGCAAATGCAATGCTGAGGTTCAAGATCATTGCCTGCACGGCACACAGTAAAGAATGGAATAAGAACCGGTAAATAACCTCATGGTGGAGCTAAAGGGTGTTAAAAAGTAAAACCTTGAGAGAGAAAAAAATTGGAAAACAGGAAAAGCTGAATGTAAAACGACTTGGAGGAGAGAGATACCAAAGATTAAAGAAGTGATAAATCTGATTGAGATTAGAGAGACCATTCAACAAATAAATAAAACTAAAAGTTGGTTCTTTCAGAAACCGAATAAAATTGAAAGACACTTTGTAAGACCTACAAAATAAGAGAAGAGACTCATATTGGTTAAATGAGAGACTCCGACAGAAAAGTTACTAAAAATAAAGAAGACATTCAAACAAACATAAGAAACTATTAACAGAACGTTTACTCGATAAAGTATGAATCTTTTACAGAAAAGGATCAATTCTTAGAGAAGTATAAGTTGCCAAAACTGAACCAAGAAGAAATAAATCAACGAAATAACCCAAAAACTTGCAGCAAGATACAGGAGGTAATCAAGAGTCTTCAAAGAAAAGGTAAGCCTGGAATGACTCCCCAGTGAATTCTACAAAATCTTCAATGAGGAGCTAATAGCAATACTCCTGAAAATATTCCTCAAAATAGAAACTAAGGAGGAAATCCCAAACTCATTTGATGAACCTAATATTAGACTCATCCCCACACCAGGCAAAGTCCCAACAACGAAAGAGAATTAGAGGCCATTATCACTAATGAATACAGATGCACAGCTCCTTAACAAAGTATTAGCTGACAGGTTCCAGAGACTGATCAAGAACATTATACGTCATGATCACTTATGCTTCAGCTGACCTACGGAATGATGGTTCAACATCTGTAAATCAATAAAAATAATTCAACATTCAACAGAGGTGAGACGAAGAACCACATTATCATCTCAGTTGATGCCCAAATAGCTTATGACAAAATAGAACAACCATACAGGTTAAAAGCTCTGGAATGAGCAGGAATGGATAGAATAGTCTTTAAAACAATGAAAGCCAAATAAAACAGACCAACTGCTATTATGATATTAAATGGGGAGAAACTAAGACCATTTCCCCTAAACTCAGGAACAAGACAAGCATGCCCACTCTCCATCCTTTTACTCAACATAGTGCTGGTATCCCCAGCCATAGCAATAAGGCAAGAGGAGGACATCAAAGTGATCCACATTGTCAAAAAAAGAAATCCCACAATCCCTATTTCCAGATGACCACATCCAATATCCAAAACACCCAAGAAATTCAGAAAAAACCCCACAAATTCATATGGAGCAGCATAAGACCTAGAATAGACAAAGACATTCTACCCAGAAGAAGCAACGCAGCAGAATTCATAATGCAAGACTTCAAGTTCTATTATAGAACCATCATAACAAAAACTCCTGGTATTGGTACAAAAAAAAAGATGTGTCAGCTAATGAAATTGAAGAGCAGACCCTGAAATAAAGCTGCATTCTTACAGTCAACTGATATTCGACAAAGGAACTGATATATACAAGAGAAAACATAGCATCTTCAACTACTCGTGCTGGGAAAATTGTGCAGGCACAAGTAGAAAATTCAAACTTCACCCTAGCTTATCATCATGCACCAAGAAAAACTAAAAATGGATAAAGGATCTCAACATTACACCAGAATCCTTGAAAGTAGTAAAGAACAGTGTAGGAGAGACACTAGAACTTATAGGCAGAGGTAGGATTTCCTGAATATAGTCCCAAGCTTACAACAGATAGGGGAGAGACTACACAAATGGGACTACTAAAAATAAAAAGTTTCTGCAAAACTAAAGCTATAGCCACCAAACTACAAAGACATCCAACCCTATGGGAAAGGATCATCACCAGCTCAGCAACAGACAAAGCCCTAATTTCCATCATCTACAGAGAACTCAAAAACTAACCCTCTACAACCCCAGTACACTAAATATTAAATGGACAAATGATATAAAGAGCTACTTCACAGAAGAAGAGACAAAAATGTAGCCATATGAGGAAATTTTCAACATCCTTGGCAGTAAGGAAATGCAAATAAAACATCCCTGAGATACCACCTCACTGTCATGAGAAGATCCTATGTTCAACTCAGGCAATAATAATTCTGGAGTGGATGCTGGCAAAACGGAAGCCTCCTCCCCTGTTAGTGGATGTGCAAATTACTTCATCCAGTTTGGAGAATTGTATGGAGGTTCCTGAAAAAGCTCAGCATACACAGAACCTATGACCCAGCCATAATTCTACTAGGCATCAATCTTGATCAACAGGTCTCATGATATTATAAAGAGATCTATACACACATATTCATCGCTGCACCATTCACAATAGCCAAAATATGAAAAGAACCCAGATTCCCCACTACAGGTGAAGGAATCCAAAAAACTTGGTGCTTATACACAATGGAATACAACATAGCGATTTGAAATGAGAAAATATTGGTATTCGCAGGGAACTCAGTAGAACTTGAACAAATAATGTTGAGTGAGAAAAGCCTGTAACACAAATAACAAAGGGGAATAGTCTCCTTGATATAGGAGTGCTTGTGTGCGGGCTGGGAGAAGAAAGTAGAGACCAGATTGGTAAAACAAGTATCTTCTTTTCAAATGGTATTTCCACAGGTTTGGGTCAAGGAACTTACATTATGTATGTAAATCCAAACAAGTACTAAACATAAACAGGTCTAGAATAGAGCTATCAGTGGATCCCAGTAGCTCACCAGCATATTTACAAATGATTAAATAATATAAGGATAAGCAAAAACAACTCCAAGGGAATTGCACCAGGGGATTCTGTTCTTGACCTTACATTTAAATTTCTAGGTGAATTTTCTTTGGCATAGTCTAAATGGGTTCCTATATATGATTTTGGTACACTGGGAATTGCACATATGCCTCCCTGATGTAGGGAAGGAAAAGAACACTGAGTGTGTGGGATATCAGAAAATGTGTACTGACTGCCTTATTATGTAACTGTACCCCTTTTGTACAGCACATTGTCAACCAAAAATATTCTAGCCTCACCCTGAGAACTTTTTATATCTATATACCATGTCAACTTAGGTTACAAATATTATAAGCATATTTATGAGTCATTTTTATATGGATTTTCCGTGATATCTACTTTTGAAGGCTAAAGCTCAGGGAATACGATTTTCAAAATCATTACAGCAACTATAGTCTAAAATTTAGGACGTGGAGCAGTTTTTGTTTCCTTGCTTTAGATTAATGATATTGCTTGTGACAATAATCTCTCAAGGAAACCAAGAACCAAAGAAGAAATCATACTTTATCATTTGTATTTAGTTTATTTGTTGAGACCAAAAAGAAATGAAAGGAGACCTCTACTGGCCTTAGTAAAATCTCACGACATCGAAACAGACTCTGGCTCCCCTAAACACAGGTGTCTAGCTATATTCCAAATAAGAAGATTGTAATCTCTTTGGGAATATCAGATTTTAAATATTAAAGTTAGTGAATTGTGGGATATATCTTGTAGCTAGGGAAACGTAATTCTAAACAAACATCACATAACAGAAGTCCTTAAGTTTATCTGAATTAGAAATATTTACAAAAGATATGTTGTGCTAATATTTTTGATTACAAAGAAAACGAAATTAATATCATCAATTAGTCGGTCTGAGTCGGGTTTGAGAATGGCCTGGAGACACATAATGAGTGCTCTATACGACAGGCTGCAAGAGAAAAGCAAATCAAAATGACTATCATATTAGACGTAGCCCCAAAAGCATGTCCATTATCAGGAAAAATATTAAATATAAAAAAAGAATACTGTTAATAAGAAATGCTGGAAGCCTACTGGACAAAAGGAATGCTATTAAATATTGAAGCAGATATATACTTGTTCAATATTGCTGCCACATATGAGCTACCAATGGGAAGTATAGGCGGAATTAAGCCTTCATAACTCCTGCATCCCAGTTGCGAAATCACAAAGAACTATTACTAATTTCATAAATGGTCATCAACCCCCCCAGCCCCAAAACAATACTGATGAAATACAGAAAAAAGTTCTTATGATGATATCTGAATTTGCCAGAAGAATCAACACAGAATCCCATAAAAACAAATGTCAGGAACACAGAAACTATTTCTTGATGGAATATCAAAATTAAGGAAAGAATTGGAAGTAAACATAGATACAGCCAACTCCTCATCTAAAGAAGAACCTCATATTTTGAGGCCAACAGTGCATGAAAAAGAATCAAAATTCAATTACTTAACATAAGGAACTACCACATGGAGAACTGATCTAGCTACCAATAACAGGTCAATTTCCATAAAGCTAATCATATTGGAGTCTGCATATCCAAGGACCGAAAAGAAGAATCGAGAATCTTATGATCTAAGACAACTCTGCTGATATTCGACAGAGGGTCTATCACACTCCAAAATGCCATCAAACTTCATGAAGGATTTGTCCACGAAACACAGGACAAATTCAGGAGACATAATCTGCACATTGTTGGAAAGAATAAAGGAATAGTATATCAGAGCAGAGATATACCACACATATTCAATAGAATTATTGCAGAAAATTACACCAATCTCAAAGCGGAAGCCTTACAGAAGCAGAAGAAGCATCCTGACCACCTAAGAGACCATAACCTTGAGGAAAAACCACTAGACACAAAAAATTAATGGGTTCAGAAGTCTACAACAACAAAAAAAAAAACATGAGAATCATGACAAACCTCTCCATTAAAATTTTTGATGAAGGACAGCCTGGAAGAACACAATTCAAGCACTAAAAGCCAGCAACTATTTGGATAATCAGAAAATTAGAACACACATTTGATGGAAAAATCAAAACCGTCCACAATAAAGACAAAAAAAGGAATATAACAACAAATATCAGTCCTGCAGAGGCTACTAAGGAGGAACATCATTCAATAGAAAACAATCAACAAAAGGGAACCCAGGTAAAAGAAGCCAAGAGTAAACCAAATTAAATTAACAAAGAATAAAGGAAAGAAGTAAAACGCAGGTTAATAAGAAAATGGAAGAGAAAGGACCACACTAATCTAAACAGTAAAAATCTAAAACTGAACTCTCCAAAGAAAAGAATATGAAATGTAGATTGGATCTGAAAACAAGATCCATCTATGTGTTCTCTTCAAGAGACCCATCAAAGAAAAAAGAATGAAATCATTCTTTGAGAAAAAGGATGGAGTAGGATCTTCCAAGCAAATGGACAAACGAAAAGGGAGGAGTAGCCAACCTGACTACAAAAAGCTATACTTCTCAGAAAAATGAGTGCTCAAAGAAATAGATAGTCCCTACTTCTCAATACTGGGAAACATCTAAGAAGAAGTTATAAAAATAATGAACATATACTCACCCAATAATTGAGACTCTAAATATGTCAAAGGAATTCATTCAAAACTACATTCAAAGATGGACCTGAATAAACTAGTAGTGGGAGATTTTAATACTTCACTCTCACCAAGAGGCGATCTGACACACAGGAGAAACAAGACTGACACAAGTAGTAGTACATCCATTTTCCACATGAATGTA
This sequence comes from Perognathus longimembris pacificus, assembly GCF_023159225.1. Classification (NCBI taxonomy): domain Eukaryota; kingdom Metazoa; phylum Chordata; class Mammalia; order Rodentia; family Heteromyidae; genus Perognathus; species Perognathus longimembris. The sequence continues at coordinate 216,743 of NW_025956936.1, forward strand.
ACAGACTTATTCAAAGGTTTTCAACATACAGCTATCAAAAACAGATTCTTCTCAGCATCAAGTGTAACATACTCCAAAATATATAGTAACATTGTCCAGGGACAGAGTTTCAGAAAATATAAGAGTATTGATATTACTCCATGTATGCAATCTTATCAAAGCTGAATCATGAAGGATTTTAAATTCACTTCTGTGAAGATGCTGCAGTAGCAGCAGAGCCCTAGATAAACACATTCTGACATTGCAGTTTTGCCCTACCAGAGAAAATCTTATGCCTAGAAAGACAGCCCAAGTAAGTTATAACAGTACAGGGATTTTGGCCAGGAAGAAAAAATACACTTTGCTTGCCTGAAAACACAGAGTTTTGTTCCAGTTGACAGTCCACCCACAAGCCAGTGCTGGTGCCCAGACATTTCCCCGTATTCCATGCACCTAAAGCGCACAACAGCAACCAGGAAAAAATCCTTCAGAAAACAGCAGACAGACCTGGATTGCAGACTGAGCACCAACAGGCTGAAATAGAGAAAGTGTGAGTAACTCTATAAAGTCATTCTCACTCGTGCCCGTAGAGGAGTATCTGGAACTTAGCCCTTCCACCATTGCTAGAGCAAAGTGCCATCTTTGTCACTGGCATAGGGTCAGACTAGACTGGAACAAAAGTGGGCCTTCAGAAAGCAAGGATGAAGGGGCCATCTTTGAAAAAGGCTACAGGGACCAATCAGGGAGAGCTAGCTCTGGTCAGGAGAGGGACCCCTGCCCAGGTGGGAGGGTCATCCTAGGCCATGGCTCAGCCAGAGGTGCACCGCCTTGCCCACTGAAATTTCTAAATCGAAAGCGAAAGCAGCAAACAACTACCAGCGGTATGGAAAAACCAGATGGGCACAAACAGTTCCCAAGACAGATAAATGGTCCCACCACATAGGAATCCTAATTCCCAGGCTGAAATGGAGCTGAATCCCATAGCTAGCGCTGCCCAATAGGCTGCTCCGCCCCACAGGGGAGAACCTCCCCAAAGCAAGCGAAGCACAGCAGGGTACACCAGGAGAGAAGCTACCTGCCCTGCTGAGTACACAAACTATTTAAAAACATGAGTTAAAGGCAATGGCCCAACAGTACAATAGAGGAGATAGGGTTCCCAAAACTGTGCATGTGTCCCATCCACAGAGGATACCCAAGTCCTACTTGCAAGCTGTGTGAACCAGAGGGACCCAGGATTTTACCAACAAGGGATGCAGTTCAAAGCAGATCCACCCCCGAAAACTGAAAGCAAGTCAAACATGGCAAGCAGCAAAATATACGCCTGACCATTGAATGGAAACCAGAGATTAGAAAGCCCATCCAAACAAGGAAGACGCCATTGTTTTTCCAATATTTTTTAAGGTTTATTTTTTTTTTCCATTTCTGAAATGTCATTGCAATTATTTATTTCTTTTTTACCTGTTTGTTTTTAGAAAAAAAAAATTTTGGTTATTCTATTTTCTAGTTTTTTTTCACTTTTTAAAAATAAATTTTCTCTGTTTTGTGCATTTGTCTTCCACTTTTTTTTCTTTATTTTCCTCTTCACATTCCCTTTCTTTAAAATTACTTTCCTTGGAATAACACCTCCACTATTCTCTGTTAACTGAATTGTTTATCCTTTTAAACATCTTCTTTGTACCAATTCTGCTCTTCTTCACATTTCCACGTCACTGTAAATAAACCAAAATCATTGCCCTCCCCCATATTATTTTACTCTATTCTCTTCACTGCTGCTAACTGACCCTCCTGACTTATTTACAGGAACTCCAGATTCCACTGAACTCAGGTTATTGAGTAGAGGGTATCCCTGCTCAATCAGAGTGAATCAAATGGATTCAAAGACAGAGCCTGGCAGTCGAAAAAGAACTTAATATACTAACAAAAGTTGCTCATATGATTGTAACAGTAAATACGTAACCACTGTGTAGAGAGTGCAGGAATGTATTTTTCAGGAACAGCAATCTCATATTACATATAGGTATACAGGGTATCTGTATGTAATTGTGAACTTCAAAGATTTCCACAGAGCCTGGTAAGGTATGCATGAGGTCTTCAACGGTGCTCACAAATGTTTGTACATTGGATTTCCCAATCCAAATGGGCAGAGGAAACACAAGAACAATGGCAAAAATTGGTGTCTTATCTCACTGTCAAAACAAACAGGAAGCAGAGCAGTCAGTCAAAGAGAAGACAACCATCAAAATGCTGTACAAAGTCTACTGATAAATATGATAAATGAAAATTGTGAATCTCTCCAGGAAACTATTCTAGAGCATGAAGAGGCGAAGCTAAAATTAATGGAGAGGGCTGCGAATATGGCCTAGTGGCAAGAGTGCTTGCCTTGTACACATGAAGCTCTTGGTACAATTCCCCAGCACCACATATATGAAAATGTCCAAAATGGGCACTGTGGCTCAGGTGGCAGAGTGCTAGCCTTGAGCGGAAAGAAGCCAGGGATGGTGCTCAGGCCCTGAGTCCAAGGCCGAGGACTGGCCAAAAAAAAAAACAAAAAAAACATAATGGAGAATTTCATGGCTTCCACAAATAGAAAGATAAATGAACCTCAAGAGTCAAACGAAAAGAAAGCTATCCAGCTGAAAGATTTCAGAGATAGCACTCAATACCAACTTAATGAAGTTAATGAAGTAAAAATGTCAATGCAGGATCTAAAAGATGACATGGAAAACATTAGGAAAGAACAGAGGGAAGAAAAACGGAATTGAAATCAAGTAGCTAGCCTAGAGTCCCTACTAGCTGAAGCAGAGGATCGAAACTCAGGAGCTGAAGATTCTCTAAAGTTGATGGAGAAAGTTCAAAAATCAATACAAGGGGCTGGGGATATAGCCTAGTGGCAAGAGTGCCTGCCTCGGATACACGAGGCCCTAGGTTCGATTCCCCAGCACCACATATACAGAAAACGGCCAGAAGCGGCGCTGTGGCTCAAGTGGCAGAGTGCTAGCCTTGAGCAGGAAGAAGCCAGGGACAGTGCTCAGGCCCTGAGTCCAAGGCCCAGGACTGGCCAAAAAAAAAAAAAAAAATCAATACAAAACCAATCCCATCGACAAAACAGATCACTCCATGAGCTCAACACACAATCAGGAAGGCTAATTTAAGGCTAATATGTATTGAGGAAAACCTGAAGAAATAATTTAATGGAATAGGCAACAAAACATTAGCCAAATCCTTCCCAAATATCCAGAATGATAGGCCTATAGAGATACAGGAATCATTTACAACTCCAAACCACCCAGACCAGAACAGGACATCCCAACAACAAATGTGATCCAAAGAGGATCAATACACTCCAAGGACAGAATCCTTAAAGCTGTTAGGGAGAAGAAAACAATCACATATAAAAGAAAAGCAATTAGAATTAGCCCAGACTTCTCAGCAGAGACCATAAAAGGAAGGAGATCCTGGAATGAGGTATACCAAACCCTAAATGAAAATAAGTACCAACCAAGAATATTGTACCAAGCTAAACTCTCATTCAAAACCCAAGGTCAAATAAAAGCCTTCCACACTAAGGAAAAAGTGAAACAATATATCGCCACCAAACCAGCTTTACATGAAATCCTCAAAGACGTGCTATAAAGGGAAAATAATCAAGATCACAATACAGACAGAGAAATGAATCCTAAATAGTAAACTAGAATACTAGATCAAGAAATGGGAACACACAACTTTTAACAAGGTAGATGTAATGAAAGGAACAAACGATCATCTCTCAATCCTAACTATCAATATTAATGGACTTAATTCTCCAATCAAACGACATAGGCTCATAAATTGGATCAAAAATCAAGATCCATCTTTCTGCTGCCTCCAAGAGACACATCTATCCAGCAAAAGTAAACATCTTGTAAAAGTGAAACTCTGGAATCAAATCTATCAATCCAATGGCGCCTATAAACAGGCTGGCATTGCAATCCTAGTATCAGATAAAAAATTGACTTCAAATTAAAAACAGTAAAAAGAGACAAAGAAGGTTACTACATTCTAATAAAGGGATCTCTGCTACAGGAGGCTATAACCATCCTATATATCTACACACCAAATACAGGAGCACCCAACTTCATCAAACGAACACTACTGACTCTAAAATCATTCACAGACGCAAACACATTGATAATTGTGGAATTTAACACTTCACTATCACCTTTGGACCTATCAACACCCAAAAACTGAACAAAGAAATCACAGAAATAAAAACCTGTGTAGATCAACTAGATTTAACCGACATCTACAGAATATTTCAACCAGCAACGACATAGCACACATTCTTTTTGGCAGCACATGGAACATTCTCCAAAATAGATCACATCTCAGTGCACAAAGCAAATCTGTACAAATTCATAATCAAGAAAACCATTCCCTGCATTTTCTCAGACCACAATGGAATATAAATAGAGTTCAACTCAAAAAGGTACCACAGAAAATCCTACAATACATGCAGAGTAACAACTCCAGTGGGTCATTAAAGAAATTAGAACAGAAATTCAAATATTTATGGAATTCAACCAAGATGAGTATACAAAGTACCAGCTCCTTTGGGACACAGCAAAGGCAGTACTCAGAGGAAAATTTACATCTGTGAGGACGTAAACCAACAAACTGGAGAAACTCAAAAATTTAAGGATGCGACTCAATAATTTAAGGATGCACCTAAATCACCTTGAAAGAGAACAACAAGCCAAACCTCAAGTTACTCGAGGGACACAAATAATTAAAATCATGAGCCCCCAAATGTTGTGCCAAGTCGCAAGACCACCCCCAAGAAGACCACCGAGATTCAGACACTCCGAAATGTAAAAGCAAGGCAAGGTTTTATTTAACAAGCTGCCAACTCAGGCCTCATCCTACCCACAGACACAGCGGAGGTTAGGAGGAAGCCCCGAGCTGTGATTACACAGGGCTTATAAATGCAAAGAACAAGGTTACAACAATCAGCTGTGCAAGCAAGATTAGAACACAGGTACAAATCTGATTGGCTCAGGGTTCAATTCTAAAATGGGGTTCACGTGGTGGGGCCTGACTTCAAAGTCTGGCACCTCATTTCCCCCTTTTTCTTTTTGGTACCTTGGGAGCCAATCATGGCTCCATTCTGTCCATTTCAATGGCTTGCATGTCTAGGGGATGATATAGAGGTAAGACATGGGCCAGTAGGGCCAAAAGTAGTATCCGAAAATAACTCTGGTCCCTTGGTTTTAAAGGGGGCTGATGGGTGAAGATCATCTATCTTCTGTAATTTCTTCAGGCTGACTCAGGGGTGTTGACCTTACCTAGCCAGGAACCTATAACCTTAATCTACTTTTCCAAGGGACTGCAGGATTCACCTCACTTTGGAGTGAGCTGCCAAAATAACATTAACACTAGCCAGGGTAGTAAGGAAAGAAGGCAAAAAGAAAATTATAACAATATTCAGTCTAACTTTCTTTCTTTGAGGCAAAGGCGAATTTCCAGAATTATTACTTGCATATACGGGCCCTTGCCATGGGGGACTTGGGGCCTACTTTTGGGGAGTTCCAGTTTAATTTCTAAAGGGGTGTTAGTTGTACCAGGAGTACCAGACTCTGACTACATAGGACAAATTCAAATCCTTATAACCTCCCCTCTACCTTATGATAGTAATGCTGGTGATCTTATTGCACAATTGGTTTTCTTTGCTTACAAGTCTATATCAACTTCTGCAAACCCTTGTCAAGGAGGTTTTGGCAGTAGGAAATATCATTATGTTTTCTGGATTTTAAATGATGCATAAAAACCACCTTGTTGTAATTTTTATATAGGAAAGGGACAATTTGAAGCATGGCTATCTACTGGCTATGACACCACAATAATGAGACAGACTGAATGGCCTCGGTTCAGGGTGACTCAAACTATCAAACGTAGAATAAAAGGTGTCAGTAGTACACCAGTTTCAGTTATTAAAGAAAGTGTTGAATATCAGGATATTACTGATGGTGAAGGCCAACATTCCATTTTTAATCCATAATTTTTGTAAGTACCTATTAACGTAATTGTACTAGACCTCTTAGAACAGTGGGGTGCTCATTTAATTTTTCCTTGATGCTCAGATGCATGTCTCTCTCAGTAAGATTTCTGGTCAGATAGATTGTCCAGATAGCAGTGAACAAAGGCCCTTATCTAAGGAAAAGTTGGCGGCCTCAACGCGACTTGTTGGAGATCAGTTAGGTTCCAATCATATTGAGGTTTCTATCTCTACCTAGCACTCTCCTATTTCTGTTGTTAAAAAGAAATCTCGCAAATGGAGATTGCTCATTGATTGAGGAGCTCTAAATGCAGCTATGACACCTATTGATACTTTACAACTAGGTTGCTCCAGTCATGTATGAATCCTGAAAATTGGCATATTATACTATTAGATTTGCGAGATTGTTTCTTTATTATTTACTTATTTGATGAGGACCAATCATGCTTTGCTTTTACTTTAAGTTGGATTAATCTCCAAGGACCCCATAGAAGGTTTAAATGGAAATAAGTGCCACCAAGCATGATAAACTCACCTACTATGTGTCAAACTTTTGTAGACAAAGCACTAGAACATATTAGGAAAAGATTTGCTCAGGTTTCATGTATTCCTTATATGGATGACTTATTATTTGCTGCACCTAATAAATATATTCTGTCCGACTTTTTACAAATTTTGCCCTTCCACTTGCAAGAATATGATTTACTAGTTGCCACTGATAAAATCTGGACAGAGGAGTCATTAAAGTATCTAGGGTATTTAGTTAAAAAAACAAGCAATTATCCCCCAACTTATAAAAATCCATAATGAAGAATTAAATACTCTTGATTTTCAAAAGTTACTAGGGGACATTAATTGGCTTCATGATTCCTTAGGAATTGCCAAATATGCTTTGCATAATTTATTCTCCATTCTTCAAGTGGATTCGACTTTAAGTAGCCCTTGTGTATTAACTAGTGAAGAAAGTCAGGAATTACTTCTAGTAGAAAAATCCCTGACTCAAAATTTCTTATCCCGGGTAGATTTATCTGTCTCTAATGGGTTATTAAATCTATTTACAAAGTCTACCCCACAGGGGGTATAGCACAGTACAATAAGACTTTGATATGTACCAGGCACACATTGTCTGAAATGTAAACCACATGTCTGGAGGTGATCAGTTTTATTATCATGCAAGGCTTAAAAAGGTGCCTGCAAATCAGTGGGCAAGACACCTACTTGATTATCATCCCCACACCTGAATACCAATTCAAATTTGCATTACAAACCTGTGATCTCCTCCCTCTGTCATTGAATGGCTTTAATGGAGAAGTTTTATACCAATTATTTCTAGCCCTTTAAGGCAATATTTCAATAACAAATTTATATTACTGATAATATTTGACTTTCTAAGCCCATTCTAAATGCTCCTAATATTTTTTAAGATTGTACTGAAAATAACAAATGTGCTTTTTGGACAGAAGGTAAATATCAAGTTTTCCTCACTCCTTGGCAAGAGGCACACAAAATGAATCACAGACTATTATATGTACTTTGCAGAATTTCTTAATACTTTCTAATTTAATCACTCTGTCTACCTATGCATCCCATGTTTATTCAATACATATTCTGCTGTTATTTATCACATAACCCCCCCCACTAGATTCACTATTTAAACAATTCAAAGCCATTTATGCCAAAGATAGCATTCACTGTGTGTCATTCACATTCTTTTTTTTTTTTTTTTTGCCAGTCCTGGGCCTTGGACTCAGGGCCTGAGCACTGTCCCTGGCTTCTTCCCGCTCAAGGCTAGTGCTCTGCCACTTGAGCCACAGCGCCGCTTCTGGCCGTTTTCTGTATATGTGGTGCTAGTGAATCGAACCTAGGGCCTCGTGTATCCGAGGCAGGCACTCTTGCCACTAGGCTATATCCCCAGCCCCGTCATTCACATTCTTGATCATTCTAATTTGACAGGTCCTATGGAATGTGGTAATTTTCATGTAGATGCTTTAGTCTCTTTTATTTCGGCAAAAGAAGACCATGCAGCTCGGCATTCTAATGCAAATCATTACCCTGTCTCATATAAAATTCCCTTTAGGGTTGGGATTATGGCCTAGTGGCAAGAATGCTTGCCTCATATACATGAAGCCATGGGTTTGATTCCCTAGGAATACATTTCTAGAAAATGGCCAGAAGTGCCACTGTGGGTCAAGTGGCAGAGTGATAGCTAGCCTTGAGCCCAAAAAAAGACAGGGACGGTGCTCATGCCCTGAGTCCACGCCCCAGGACTGGAATAAACAAATAAAATAAAATAATATTCCTTTTAATCAACCTAAGCAAATTATTGCTAACTGTCCTACTTGTTGATCTGTGCATTTACAAACATTTCCCCTTGGTGCTAATCTTCAAGGCTTGGCTCCTAACAGATATTTGGCAAATGGATTTAACACACATTCTTGAATTTGTCTGCCTAAAAGATGTGCTTGGAACTATTGACACATTCTTTTTTTGGGGTCACAGCTCTATCTGGGGAACAATGGACTCATGTCATTCAACATTTACTAGAAACATTTGCAGTCATGTTGATTTCTTCTCAAATAAAAACTGACAATGGACCAGCTGATAGCAGTAAATAAGTGCTAATAAATTTACCTCAAGAAGATGTTTTGGCCAATGTCAAGCAACACTTCCTTGCTCCGGATATGTTAGACAAGCCACATCCGGTTTGGATTAGATTGGGGGTTGGGTTACATTGGGTCCCTTGACAGTTGTTAAACCAGGGGCTATGGTATGTTTATGTTGCCCTTATGAGGGCCCTTTGACCTCATGGGGACAGGTTAAAAGCACTGTCTCACAAAGCCCAACAGGTAGTGATCTCTAGTGGAAAAGTGCTGACTCTGGAACATATACTCCTGCCTATGTGTGCTCTGTTAACCTGTGACTTGTAACTCTATGGCAGGGGCTAATTCAGAGATATTGTATTGGTCCGATATCTCTAACCCTCCCTTATTGCATCCATATTTGTGGACAGAAGCCCCCGTCTCTGTTTCTACATCTAGTCCTGACATAATCTCTCACCATTATCTGTCTGGCATTCCAGTATATCCTATGGAAGAAGGACGAACTTCTAACATCTCTTACTCTCAGTTCTCTAACGCTATCTGTCTAGGCAATTCTCCATGTTAACCCAGTAGATATTAATATTGGATTCAACATGGAGGTTTGTATAATCCCAGTAGAACTCGGCTGGTTAGACTGTCCTTTTGGTCTGTGAGATCTCACACCTATAAGATAGACAACTATCCTAGACCTTTTGGTTTGTGGTTACAAAATTTCACCGAACATAATTTTGCTTCTGAAAATCTATACAATCTCATACTGCAAAAATCAATTATGAGAAGCAGTGGAGTTGCCGAATCTTACATATCTTCAATGGTATGTCTCAATTTGAAAGTGAGATATCCTCCAAAAGTAGTTTGCTGTTATAGTATTATTTTCCATTTTATATCTTTGGGCATATCTTTTATGTGATTCCACAGTAACTCAAATTTTGAAATCTAGGATAAATATAACTGAGTGTTTCCATGGTAATTATTGTAGTAGGACAGAATCTGAATGTTTAACAGGTGAAAATTGAGCACAAAATAATTGCTTCAATTTTGTCTCCAAATGTATTGAAAATCATTACCTGGCTACTTTTGTATCTCCGGTGCTAGTATGTTCATATTGATCCATTTGGATAGACATTTCCATTTTTATGTGTAATTCATTTCTGAATATTGGTCATAATTTTAGTTGGAAAAGTGAGAATAGTGTTTCAACTTATATCACTTCCATCTATGGCAAAATCAATAGTGTAATATATTCATTACTTAATTAGGGGAGCCTACATGATTATGTTAATTTCGTAGGAGTCATGAACACCTAGGTATGTCTCAGGACACCTTGTTAGGACTGTAATAAACATGGTTTTCAACTGAATCTAGTCTAAAATAACGTCTTTGTTGATCCACATAGAACACAAATATTCCCAGTATCATCTGCACATTAGAATATTAATGCGTTGTGACTTTTACAAAATTTTCAAACCGTATAGGCTCATTACAAACTGCAAACAATGGCCTGTAGACTTGAACTATTCAAACAGCAGATAACATGTATATATTTATGAAATTATAATCAATTTCTCTACACTGTCTTATACACTTATATTATTGAACGCTTATATAGCTCAAGTACTTGGACATTGCACACTTACAAATGAAGATGCATTTATTGATTAAGATTAAGGACAGAGAGACCCATGATAGCTCTTGGAATTGTCATTGAACTTCGTTGAATTACATCATTGCCAATTTTGCCAATTTTCATAGCATTCTTAAATTATGTCATGATACAATATGAAAGTCCATTTTTATTTGTAGCCTGTTGTACAACAGCTTTTACAAGGCAAAATATAAAACAGACACTTAAAGAATTATACGAATAAAATATTTGAAGTGATATTCATAAGTTTTCTTTATTTGGTTTAACAAAGCCCAAAGTCATTATGGAATATCTGTTACAGTCCTTGGTATTTCCTATGGGCTTATAAAAGAGACGTATTCCAACCCTATGTTTAGCCTTATGTCATTACCAACACTGTAAATTTTAAATTGATGGGCCTCAATATAGAAGTGATACAGGGTCTATTGTTACATAGCACAAGCACAACCCACTTTTAAGCATTTAACACAGACAACGTCTAATTTATATAAATAAATATATGATTCGCAAACGCAGAAAGCTTTAATATCCAATAACTATGAATCATTAACTCATATCTTTGGATAATGTACTTTTTTATTGTGTATTGCCTGATAAATTTCCTGCACTAATTCTTAAGTTAAATCAATATTATATGTCAGTTTGCTCACAGTAAAGCAATTCGCTTTTCCTTCATATTTTAATGTCAATGCCCACTGCTGCTGTTAAATAAAAATAATATATGGATGCTTTGTCATAGGGCAAAACTCATGACGCTATTTTCTCTTCTTTAATCTGTGATTCCTTGTGATTTCTATTTGAATAACTAACAGGATGAAAACTCAAGAATGCAGAGTGAAAAGGCAATGATAGATTCTAATTTAAATTCTAGGTTGATTTCTTCTTCTGAATCCAGTGTAAATGTAAGAATGTTCTTCCCTGCTGTCACTTGCTTGTTCCAGCAAGTAATTCTGGGGGAGAACAACAAAAATATCCTTGTCACCTGCGGATTGAAGAGAGTACCTTTGAAAATTTAGACATGTACTCATAGTTTTGTTCTATCCTTTGTAAGACACTTTCCCTAAAATGGTGCCTTCTTTTTACATTTGTGTTTTGTATCACATTTTAGATAGAGGAATGTATGTCAAAAATTATCAATTTGGTTTGAAATCTTAGGATTAAGATTGCTCATGTACTCGTAAATATTTACTATTTTTGGCCTAAGACTAGGTGACATTACATGTTTGTGTCTCTATATGTATAACCTAGGGTATGGCTTGAAGAAATGTGCCCTAGTCCTTAAAATAATGAGTTCTTCGTTGATCCACCTGTACAACTCCCTACACGTGGGTCAAGACACCCAAGTGTCCAAATACACTTTTCCAGAAGCTGTCCAATTAATGGTATTCAGTGTATATTGAAGTTAAGAAAGCAGGGAATTCATTCACGATAATAGGCAATTGTTCAATTTTCAGTACCTCTAGAAGAACCAAGGTTGTTTCTAGTGTATGTAGACAGAATACAGACATATGTGTTAGCACTTTATGCACCGAAAGAAAAAAATGGGTTTTTATTTATGCCTTTGAAGAAATAATCAGTTGCCCTATCGTGTGTTCAACAAGTATTTCTCCTTGTCTTATCTATGAGAAAAAATAATTTAAAAAAAGGCTAAACATATGAATGTCTTTTGATTTCCCCTAATAATTCAGACAAGTACTCTTGCAACCTGGTCACATTCTCAGTCCTCCCCTAATCATTGAAACCTCCAAATTGTTTACAGTGTATATTCTTTACAATGAATTCTGACATCAATGGAGGTGTTTCTTTCCTTACAGAAGTATGTCACCTAATATTTGAGAAAGCACAGATAGGTAGGAGAAACCCAATTATCATCGTTAAATGGAAATCTAAGTACAGTAACATGTACAGTCCTACGATTGTTCTTCAGTTAGGTTTACATGAGTCTTATAGTTTCATTTCATTATGTCTTCTTGCATGTAAGAAAGTATCACCAAATTTACCTCTATAAAAGAGAAGGTCAATTCATGTGACATTATGTGAACATCAATTTGGTGAGCCAAAAAACTTCTGGGAGTTTTTTTTTTAACAATTCAACTCTGTGAGCTTTTCTTACTATGAAAGATTCTCAATATCGAAATAATTTCAGTGTGTGACAATATGCAAGCATTCTTGACTTCTTTAAATAGGACATTTTGCAAGACAGAATGAATAAAAAATGGGGTGGGGAATAGAGAAGAAAGTGATCACCAAGGGAATTGGGTAGTAAGCAGAACAAACTGAGCAAATCAAGGGCCTTAGATAGACACATGTCAGAGGAAAAGAGTAACAGATTACAGGAACCATAAAAAAAGAGAGGTATATGCATATATCACCTTATTGCAATGAATTGCTTTACAATTACTAAGCATAGAAGGCATAAGAATTTTGAGAATTGAATGTGACACTGAGCATAAAGGATCAGACCTCTGTGTATTTTACGTTATAATATTATTAAGAATTACTAAAACATAGAGTTAATATGTAAATAATTAATAAATCGAGGGAGTGGTTTAGGGGGTGAAGCAGAGGGATGAAGGGAGAAAAATCAGGAAGGGATAGCAGGTATGAGAAGAAATACATATGTAATCACTATATGAAGATGTTTCTGTAACCCCACTGTACATCATCCTGAAAATAAGAAAGAAAATGAAAACAAATTAAGTGTAAATGCAATTTGCAGTGGGAAACTAGATTTTTCCATGTATCCAAAAAATAACATTAAAAATTTATTAAAATTTGTGCATTGCTGGAAATATTACAAGTGTTGGTAGATAATTAGAAAGAAGCAAATTATTGATTGTCTGTGTGAGTTTGTGTGTGTGTGTTTGAGTGAGTTACTGTGTGTTTGGTGCCTAGTATTTTAAAGTTATGTCTCATGGTAATCAACATAGAAATGCATTTCTAAGATAGGGTATATAAAATTTGTCAAACGTGGTAATCCCTCCCTCATTTTTCTCTTGATTCACTTTCCAATCAACTGTAAACCAACTTTGAACGGTTAATTACAATTTCTATTTCTTTGTTGCATTCCTTCACCCTTTCTACTTCTCACAGTGTGAAGAAGTCATTTCCTTACTATGATAAAGAAAGAGACAATATTAAGAGGTCCACGCTCTACTACAGCGACACCTGGTTTTCAAACACAGAAAATTAAATCAAAGGGAATAATTTCAAATAAGGATTTCAAAGTAAAAATAAAGAATCCTCCGGATTCCATATATTTGAGATCATTACTAGTACCATGATTGTTTGTGATTATATGTCCAAAGTATTGAGAAACTGTGATACTCTGAGTGGAAAATCCTAGGCATGTATGCCAGTTTTACTACTCAGCGCATCCATAGGCTCTGTTTGCCGCTGGTTCACTTTACACGACATAATGCTTTCCTAAGGCTTTCCATTTCCATACAAACGAGAGGATGTCATTCTTTCAGAAGGAAGCCTAGAATTCCACTATGAATATAAATCCATTTCTGTTGTTCCATTCATCAACTGAGGGCCAGAAGTGTTGGTTACATATGTTGGCTATATGAGAGAATGCTGCCATGATCATGATCATGGTGGAAGTTTTAGCATGAGCAATTCTTTATAATATTTACAGTGAATTCCCACAATTGAGATTGCTTGATCATAATCTATGTATATATTTTATTGCGGATATGATATACTGCTTTACAGAATCTCTGAAGAAATTTAACCTGCCCCACCACCCAAAGAATTATTGTATCATCCTTTGTCCACATCCCTGCAAGCAACCATTGTTATTAAATTTCCTGACAATCACCCTTGTAAGAAGGGAGAAGTGGAATCTTCATATGATTTTGATTTGCACTTCTTACAAGCCTAGATATGGTGTACCTTTCTTCACTGATCATATTAGTCCTTGTCTTCAAAGAACCCTCTATTGAAGTCAAAAGCCCGAGTTCTTATTTGAGCATTACTTTGGGGTGATTTAATTTTTTTGTGTTTCAAGAATATTTTGTATTTGAGATCCCTATTTGTTTAGTAGCTACTGCATATCTTCTCTCATATTCTGTGCTCTCCTCTCTCTTCATAATTTGATATATGGAGCTTAGCAATTCCATGGACGTCCTTTTTTACAATACTGTGATTTAATGTGGTTGTGAGATTTTATACAAACCTGTGCTCAGAAGCCCTAGTGATTTTCCTCTTTCTTCTTGCATATTTAGTGTATCAAATTTACCTCAAGTCCATGATCCAATTAGAATTGTTGGTGGTGTGAGGAGACACACAAGGATGTACCTTTAGTTTGGAGGAAGAGTTACCATTTCTTGAAAAGGCTGTGATTTTCTATACAATTCTTTTTAATTACTTATCAAAAACCAAGGTGTCATACGTGTATATGTTGACTTCTTTGTCTTCAATCACAATTTCTTGATTTTTGGCCTTTTGTTGTACAAGGACCAAAAAGATTTTCAAACTGAAGCTTGCAAAAAGTTTGAAAGTAGATATTAACTTACCTCCAGCACTGTTCTTCCTGCTATGGAGTGTTTTGGCATCAACAAACTGAATTATCCTCAATGTTCGTTTATTCCTGTTTTTAGAAAAGCTGAACGCAAAATCCACTGAGAAAACAGCCACTTTCATTTAATGACACAATACTTTAACCTTTGCTTTCTACAGAGAAACAATTGGTAAAGGGGTCATTCAAATAACGGACTCTTGTACATGTTGGACCACTGTCCTAAACTCTGTTCCAGTACTCTGTTACACATCCAAGGTGTGGAAAATTACTCTATTCTTTCTTGCCATGTACCAGAGATTAAATGGAAGGTAGTGGAACTCTCCACAAGAATGCTATGAAATTCATGTTATGTCACTCAAGAGCATTTTCGGTCATTTGGGAAAGCTGTAGGAAATTGGATCATGCCAGACAATCCTGAATTGTTTATCGATTACCTCAATATTCTGCCAAGTAATTATGTCTTGGTGTAGATAACATGTAGATATGTAGATACAAAGAGAAACTGAGAGAGAAATCTATACACATGTACATACCCTTTTCCTTTCTACAATAAAAAACTTTTTACAAGTAGCCAGCAGAGTTTCCCAACAATATTTACCTTACACCTTGTGGTGGATATGAAATTTGTTTGAATGAATCAAAATCTGCTACTACTATAACTTTTGGATATATCAGGGCATTCCCCTACTTTAATACTCAATTTCTAAATGTAATTAAAAGACATTTCTAAATGTTTATTATATCATAAAATTAAATGGAAAATACAATAAAAACTGGAAATAAGATTTTTTTTTTCTTCTTTTTTAGCCATTGGAAGAACAGACAGGCTATTCTTTCTTTTTTCATTCTTATTGTCAAGATGATGTACAGAGATGTTAGAGTTTCATATGTTAGATATTGGATATATTTCTTTTTCTGTTTGTTACCTCCTCCTTCATTCCCTCTCCACCCTTCCCCTTTCAACTTGCCACACAATAAGTTGTAAAGTTCATTTATACCAACAGTTTTGCAAGAATTGCTTTTATATTTTGGTTGTCTTTTGGACGCTGTTTCTCTCGAATTAGGTATTCCCTTTCAGTTTCCTAGTTCTAAAACCGGCATACCCATTTTCCAATGTACTCAAATAAGATACAATGGTAGTACAGGTACACCATAGGAAGGGGAAACAAGAAAATTATCAATAATAGAAGCTATGGTTACACATAGCACTTTGAAAATAGTTACAACATTGATATAACTATCATTTCCATAATATGGAGTTCATTTTACTTAGAATCATCTTATGTGTTTATAAGGGTATAACTCTGGGGCTCTTATGATCCTTTTCTGTGACTTCCCTAAAGCTCTGCTAATTATTCCCTATAAGGGAGACCATACAGTCCATATTTCTTTGGGTCTGCCTCAGTTCACTTAGTATAATTTTTTCCAAGTCGTTCCATTTCCTTATCAATGGGATAATGTCAATCTTTCTGATAGAGTCATAAAATTCCATTTTGTACATGTACCACATTTGCTGATCCATTCGTCTACTGAGGGCCTTCTTGGTTTGTTCCATATTCTACCTATGACAAATTGGGTTACGATGAACATTGTTGTGCTGGTGGCATAAGTATGTTCTTGTTTGTGGTCTTTTGGGTAGATTTCCAAAAGTGGTGCTGCTGGGTCAAACAGGAGCTGTATGTTTAACCTGAGGATCTCCATACCGCTTTCCAGAATGGCTGAACCACTTTACACTCACACCAACAATGAAGTAGGGTTCCCTTTTGGCCATATCCCCACCAACATTTGTTACTGTTAGTTTTCTTTATACAGGACATTCTTACTGAGGTGAGGTGGAATCTCAATGTTGTTTTGATTTGCATTTCTATTATGGCTAGTGATGTAGAGCAGGTTTTTTTTTTTTTCTCTTGGCCATTCTCATTTCCTCTATAGAGAAGTCTCTTTTAAGTCTTTAGCCCACTTGTAGAGGGGCCTATTGGTTCTTTGCGGTTTTGTTTGGGATGAATGTAATTTTTTTAGTTCTGCATATATTTTAGATATGAGCCCTTTGTCTATTGTATGGCCAGCAAATATCTTTTCCCAATCTGTGGGCTTTCAGGTTATCTTGCAAGCTGTGTCCTTTGCCCTGTAGAAGTTCTGCTGTTTGATGGAGTCCAATTTGTCCATTCTTTCTTTAATTTGTAGCTTTTGTTGGTCTTTGTTATGGAAATTTGGTCCTGTGCCAAGGAGCCCAAGGGTTTCTCCTATTTCTACCTTTAGTGTTTTCAGCATATCTGTTTTAATTTTGAGGTCTTTGGTCCATTTGTAGTTGATTTTGGTGCAGGCAGATATAATGATATATAAGGATCTAGTTTTAGTTTGTTGCATGTGATGAACCAGTTTTGCCCACACCATTAGTTAAAGAGGCTATCTTTATTCCAGGCTATTTTTTTTAGCTCCTTTATCAAGATTTAGTAGCCATAGTTCTGTGGGTTTATTTCTGCACCTTCAATTCTGTTCCTTTGGTCTTCAGTCTTGTTCCAGTGCTAAAACCTACCTGTTTTCAATACTATAACTTTATTATACAGCTTGAATTGGGAATTGTAATTCCTCCAGCAGTGTTCTTTCTGCTTACGATTGTTTTTCTATTCTGGGTCTTTTATTGTGCCATATGAATTTCTGAATTTCTTCATCTATTACATTAAAATAGTGTTGGGATATTAATGTGTATTGCATTGAATTTGTAGTTAGCCTTTGGCAATATTGGCATTTTGATTATATGAATTCTCCCAATCCAGGAGCATGGGAGGTTTTCCATTTCCTTAGTTCTGCCTTAATTACTTTTTTCATGTTTTTAAAGTTCTCATCCTAGAGGTCTTTTCCATCTTTGTTTATGGTTAATCCTAGGTATTTTATGTTTTCTGAGACTATTAAAAAAGAGTTGCTTTCCTGATTTCAGCCTCGGCATTCGGGTCATTAGCATATAGAAAGCCCATTGATTTTTGAGGGTTTATTGTATATCCAGCAACTTTCCCATAGTTTTGTATTAGCTCTAGTATCTTGAGAGTTGAGTGTATGGGGTTCTTTGAGTATAGGATCATATTTTATCAAATGCCTTTTCCACATCCAGAGTCATATCCATGTGTTTCTTTACCTTGCTTCAGTTTACTTGGTGGATAACATTATTTGACTTGTGTATATCAAACCAACTTTGCATCTATGGGATGAATCCAGTTTGGTTGGGGAGTATGATTTTTTTTTTTGATGACCTGTTGAAGTTGATTGCCAATATCTTTTTGAGAATTTTTGCATCTATGTTCATGAGGGAAATAGGTCTATAGTGCTCTTTCTGGCGTGCTTTTGGGATGAGAGTTATTCTGGCTTCATAGACTGTGTCTGGTACTGAACTTTCCATTTCAATTTCAATGAAGAATTTGAGAAATATTGGTGTGAGTTCTTCTTTGAAGGCCTTGTAGAATTCTGTTGTGAATCCAACTGGACATAGGCTTTTCTTGCATGGGGGATCACTTATTGCTGTTTCTATGTCAATGCTGGATATGGATCTAATAAGAAGTTTTAAATCTTCATGGTTGAGTTCAGGGATATCAATTTTTTCCTAGGAAATAATCCATTTTATGCATGTTCTCAAATTTTTTGGCATAAACATTGCAAAATAGTCCTTTATTATGGTCTGAGTTTTGGAAGTTTCAGTAGTGATGTTACCTGCTTCATTTCTGATCTTGTTTATATGGGTTTGCTGCTTTCTTTTTTTGGTCAGCTTTCCTAGGTGTCTGTCTACCTTGTTAGTTTTTTCAAAGAACAAACTCTTTGTTTTGTTGATTTTTTAAAATTTTTTTCCTTGTCTCTAATTCATTAATTATAATTTGATTTTAATTATTTGTGTCCCTGGAGTTACTTGAGGTTTGGCTTGTTGTTCTCTTTCAAGGTGATTAAGGTGCATCCTTAAATTATTGAGTCACATCCTTAAATTTTTGAGTTTCTCCAATTTGTTGGTTTACGTCCTCAGAGATATAAATTTTCCTCTGAGTATTGCCTTTGCTGTGTCCCAAAGGAGCTGGTATTTTATATACTCATCTTGGTTGAATTCCATAAATATTTGAATTTCTGTTCTAATTTCTTTAATGACCCACTGGTTTTGTTACTCTCCATGTATTGTAGGATTTGCTGTGGTGCCTTTTTGAGTTGAACTCTAATTATATTCAATTGTGGTCTGAGAAAATGCAGGCAATGGTTTTCTTGATTATGAAATTGTAAAAATTCTTTGTGTTCTGAGATGTGATCTACTTTGAAGAATGTTCCATGTGCTGCTGAAAAGAATGTGTGCTATGTCGTTGCTGGTTGGAATATTCTGTAGATGTCGGTTAAGTCTAGTTGATCTACGCAGGTTTTTATTCTGTGGTTTCTTTGTTCAGTTTTTGGGTGTTGATCTGTACAAAGGTGATAGTGGAGTGTTAAATTCCCCAATTATCAATGTGTTTGGGTCTGTGAATGTTTTTAGAGTCAGTAGTGTTCGTTTGATGAAGTTGGGTGCTCCTGTATTTGGTGTGTAGATATATAGGATGGTTATATCCTCCTGGTGCAGAGATCCCTTTATTAGAATGTAGTAACCTTCTTTGTCTCTTTTTACTGTTTTTAATTTGAAGTCAAATTTATCTGATACTAGGATTTCAATGCCAGCCTGTTTATAGGTGCCATTGGATTGATAGATTTGATTCCAACGTTTCTCTTTTACAAGATGTTTACTTTGGCTGGATAGATGTTTCTCTTGGAGGCAGCAGAAAGATGGATCTTGTTTTTTGATCTAACTTATGATCCTATGTCATTTGATTGGAGAATTAAGTCCATTAATATTGAGAGTTAGGATTGAGAGATGATCATTTGTTCCTTTCATTACATCTATCTTGTTAAAAGCGGTGTCTTCCCATTTCTAGATCTAGTATTCTAGTTTACTATTTAGGGTTCATTTCTTTGTCTGTATTGTGATCTTGATTATTTTCCCTTTATAGCACCTCTTTGAGGATTTCATGTAAAGCTGGTTTGGTGGCGATATATTGTTTCACTTTTTCCTTAGTGTGGAAGGCTTTTATTTGACCTTGGGTTTTGAATGAGAGTTTAGCTTGGTATAATATTCTTGGTTGGTACTTATTTTCATTTAGGGTTTGTTATACCTCATTCCAGGATCTCCGTGTTTTTATGGTCTCTGCTGAGAAGTCTGGGTTAATTCTAATTGCTTTTCCTTTATATGTGATTGTTTTCTTCTCCCTAACAGGTTTAAGGATTCTGTCCTTGGAGTGTATTGATCCTGTTTTGATCACATTTGTTGTGGGATGTCCTGTTCTGGTCTGGTCGGTTTGGAGTTGTAAATGATTCCTGTATCTGTATAGGCCTATCATTCTGGATATTTGGGAAGGATTTGGCTAATGTTTTGTTGCCTATTCTATTAAAGTATTTCTTCAGGTTTTCCTCAATACATATTTGCCCTAAATTGGGCTTCCTGATTGTGTGTTGAGCTCATGGAGTGATCTGTTTTGTCCATGGGATTGGTTTTGTATTGATTTTTGAACTTTCTCCATCAACTTTAGAGAATCTTCAGCTCCTGAGTTTCGATTGTCTACCTCAGCTAGTCGGGACTCTAGGCTAGCTACTTGATTTTGATTCTCTTTTTCTTCCCTCTGGTCTTTCCTAATGTTTTCCATGTCATATTTTAGGTCCTGCATTGACTTTTTTTACTTCATTAACTTCATTAAGTTGGTTTTTAGTGCTGTCTCTCATATCTTTCAGCTGGGTAGCTATCTTTTCATTTGACTCTTGAAGTTCATTTATCTTTCTATTTGTGGAAGCCATGAAATTCTCCATTATGTGTGTTTTTTCCCCGAGTCCTTGGCCTTGGACTCAGGGCCTGAGCACAATCCCTGGCTTCTTCCTGCTCAAGGCTAGCACTCTGCTACCTGAGACACAGCGCCCCTTCTGGCCGTTTTCCATATATGTGGTGCTGGGGAATTGAACCAAGAGCTTCATGTGTAGGAGGAAAGCACTCTTGCCACTTGTCTATATTCACAGTCCTCTCCATTAATTTTTGCTTTGCCTCTTCATGCTCTAGACTAGTTTCCTGGAGAGATTCACAATTTTTAATTATCATATTTATCAGTAGACTTTGTACAGCATTATTGAGGGTTGTCTTCTCTTTGATTGGCTGCTCTGCTTCCTGTTTGTTTATACAGTGAGATGAGACACCATTTTTTGCCATCAATCTTATGTTTCCTCTGCCCATTTGGTTTGGGAATTCCAATCTACAAACACTTGTGAGCACTGTTGAAGACCTCATGCATACCTTACCAGGCTCTGTTGTGTAAATCTTTGAAGTTCACAATTATATACAGATACCTTGTATACCTGTATGTAATATGGGATTGGTGTTCCTGAAGAATACAATTTTGATATACCAACAAATCCTGTACCCATTACTCAGTAGTTATGTATTTACTGTTACAATCACATGAGTAAATTTTATTAGTATATTAAGTTCTTTTTGGACTGGCTGGCTTTGTCTTTGAACCCATTTGATTCACTCTGATTGAGCAGGGATACCCTCTACCTGAGATCAATGGAATCTGGAGTTCCTGTAAATAAGTCAGGAGGGTCAGTTAGCGCCAGTGAAGAGTAAAATAATATGGGGGAGGGTGATAATTGTGGTTTATTTACAGTGACGTGGAAATGTGAGGAAGAGTAGAATTGGTAGAAAGAAGACGTTTAAAAGGATAGAAATTCAGTTAACAGAGAAGAGTGGAGGTGTTATTCCAGGGAAAGTAATTTTAAAGAAAGAGAATGTGAAGAGGAAAATAAAGAAAAAATTGTGGAAGACAAATTCACAAAACAGAGAAAATTTACTTTAAAGAAGTGAAAAAAATAAAACTAGAAAATCAAATAACCAAAAAAAATTTTTGCTAAAAACAAACAGGTAAAAAGGAATATAAAAACTCAATGACATTACACAAATGGAAAAAATAAAATAAAAGCTTAAAAAATCTTGGGAAAAAATGGAGTCTTCCTTCCTTGTTTGGATGGGCTTTCTAGTCTCTGCTTTCCTTGCGATGGTCAGCAGTATATTTTGCTGCTTGCCGTGTTTGACTTGCTTTCAGTTTTCGGGGGTGGATCTGCTTTGAACTGCATCCCTTGTTGGTAAAATCATGGGTCCCTCTGGTTCACACAGCTTGCAAGTAGGACTTGGGTATCTTCTGTGGATGGGGCACATGCACAGTTTTGGGAACCCTGTCTCCTCTAGTGTACTCTTGGCCCATTGCCCTTAAATCATGTTTTTAAATACTTTGTGGACTCAGCAGGGTGGGGAGCTTCTCTCCTGGTTTACCCTGCTGTGCTTCTCTTGCTTTGGAGAGGTTCCTCCCTCTGGGGTGGAGCAGCCTATTGGGCAGAGCTAGCTATGGGATTCAGCTCTATTTCTGCCTGGGAATTAGGATTTCTATGTGGTGGAACCATTTATCTGTCTTGGGAACTGTTTGTGCCCATCTGGTTTTTCCATACTGCTGGTAGTTGCTTGCTGCTTTCGCTTTCAATTTAGAAATTTCAATGGGCAAGGCAGTGCACCTCTGGCTGAGCCATGGCCTAGGATGACCCTCATATCTGAGCACGGGTCCTTCTCCTGACCAGAGCTAGCTCTCCCTGAATGGTCCCTCTTGCCTTTTTCAAAGATGGCCCCTTCATCCTTGCTTTCTGAAGGCCCATTTTTGTTCCAGTCTGGTCTGACCCTATGCCAGTGACAAAGATGGCACTTTGCTCAAGCAATGGTGGAAGGGCTAAGTTCCAGATACTCCTCTAAGGGCATGAGTGAGAATGTCTTTATAGAGGTACTCACACTTTCTCTGCTATTTCAGCCTGTTGGTGCTCAGTCTGCAATCCAGGTCTGTCTGCTGTTGTCTGCAGGTTTCTTTCTTGGTTGCTGTTGTGTGCTTTAGGTGCATGGAGTATGGGGAAATCTCTGGGCGCCAGCACTGGCTTGTTGGTTGCCTGCGAACTCGAACAAAAATCTGTGTTTTCAGGCCAGCAAAGTATATTTTTCCTTCCTGGCCAAAAGTCCTGTACTGTTTTAACTTACTTGGGCTGTCTTTCTAGGCATAAGATTTTCTCTGGTGGGGCAAAACTGCAATGTCGGAATGTGTTTAGCTAGGGCTCTGCTTCTACTCCGGCATCTTCCTAGAAGTGAATTGGATATCCTTCATGATTCAGCTTTGATAAGATTGAATACGTGGTGTAATGTCAATACTCTTGTATTTGCTGAAACTCTGTCCATGGAAAATTTTATTATATATTTTGGAGTATGTTACACTTGATGCTGAGAATAATTTGTTTTTGATAGCTGTATGTTGAAAACCTTTGAATAAGTCTGTTACATTCATGTGGAAAATGGATGTACTTCTACTTGTGTCACTCTTGTTTCTCCTGTGTGTCAGATATTCTCTTGAAGAGAATACTCTCTTGAGAGTGTATTAAAATCTCCCATTACTACTTTATTCAGGTCCATCTTTTACTGTAGTTCTGAATGAATTCCTTTGACATATTTTGAGTCTCAATTATTGGGTGAGTATATGTTCATTATTTTTATAACTTCTTAGATTTTTCCCAGTATTGAAATGTAGGGACTATTTATTTCTTTGTGCACTCATTTTAATGAGAAGTCTAGCTTTTTGTAATCAGGTGGACTACTCCTGCCTTTTGGTATGTCCATTTGCTTGGAAGATCGTACCTCATCCTTTTTCTCAAAGAATGATTTCATTCTTTTTTTTTTTTTTTTTGATGGGTCTCTTGAAGACAACACATATATGGATCTTGTTTTTGGATCCGATCTACAGTTCATTTTCTTTTCTTTGGAGAGTTGAGTTTTAGATTTTTACTGTTTAGATTAGTGTGGTCCTTTCTCTTCCATTTTCTTATTAACCTGCGTTTTACTTCTTTCCTTTATTCTTTGTTATTAAATTTGGTTTGCTCTTGGCTTCTTTATCTGGGTTCCCTTTTAATGATTGTTTTCTATTGAATGATATTCCTCCTTAGTAGCCTCTGCAGGACTGATATTTGTTGTTATATTCCTTTATTTTTTTCTTTATTGTGGACGGTTTTGATTTTTCCATTGAATGTGTATTCTAATTTTGTGGATATCCAAATAGTTGCTGGCTTTTAGTGCTTGAATTGTGTTCTTCCAGGCTGTACTTCATCAAAAATTTTAATGGAGAGGTTTGACATGATTCTGATATGTTTTTCTTGTTGTAGAGTTCGAACCCTTTAATTTTTTGTGTCTGGTTGTTTTTCCTCTAGGTTATGGTCTCTTAGGTGGTCAGGATAATTCTTCTGCTTGTGTAAGGCTTCCGCTTTGAGAGTGGTGTAATTTTCCGCAATAATTCTATTGAATACGTGTGGTATATCTCTGCTCTAATATACTATTCCTTTATTCTTTCCAACAATGTGCAGATTATGTCTCCTGAATTTGTCCTGTGTATCGTGGATAAATACTTCATGAAGTTTGATGGCATTTTGGAGTGTGATAGACCCTCTGTCGAATATCAGCGGAGTTGTCTTAGATCATGAGATTCTCGATTCTTCTTTTCAGTCCTTGGATATGCAGACTCCAATATGATTAGCTTTATGGAAATTGACCTGTTATTGGTAGCTAGATCAGCTCTCCATGTGGTAGTTACTTATGTTATGTAATTGAATTTTGATTCTTTTTCATGCACTGTTGGCCTCAAAATATGAGGTTCTTCTTTAGATGAGGAGTTGGCTGTATCTATTTTTACTTCCCATTCTTTCCTTATTTTTGATATTCCATCAAGAAATAGTTTCTGTGTTCCTGACATTTGTTTTTATGGGATTCTGTGTTGATTATTCTGGCAATTTCAGCTGTCATAGCAAGAACTTTTTTCTGTATTTCATCAGTATTTTTTATGGGGCTTGGGGGTGTTGATGACCATTTATGAAATTAGTAATACTTCTTTGTGTTTTCGCATCTGGGATGCAGGAGTTATGAAGGCTTGACTCCCCTTATACTACCCATTGGTAGCTCATATGTGGCAGCATTATATATCTGTATATATCTGCTTCAATATTTAATAGCATTCCTTTTGTCCAGAAGGCTACCAGCATTTCTTATTAACAGTATTCCTTTTTTATATTTAATATTTTTCCTGATAATGGACATTCTTTTGGGGCTATGTCTAATATGATAGTCATTTTGATTTGCTTTTCTCTTGTAGCCTGTTGTATAGAGCACTCATCATGTGTCTCCAGGCCATTCTCAAAGCCGATTCAGACCAACTAATAATTGATGGTATTAATTTCATTTTCTATATAATCGAAATATTAGCACACCATATCTTTTGTAAATATTTCTAATTCAGATAAACTTAAGGACTTCTGTTATGTGAGGTTTGTTTAGAAATACGTTTTCCTAGCAACAGGATATATCCCACAATTCACTAACTTTAATATTTAAAATCTGAATTTCCTCGAGAGTTTACAATCTTCTAATTTGGAATATAGCTAGACACCTGTGTGTAGAGGAGCCAGAGTCTGTTTTGATGTCGTGTCATTTTAGTAAGTCCAGTAGAGGTCTCCTTTCATTTCTTTTTGGTCTCAACAAATAAACAAAACACAAATGATAAATATGATTTCTTGTCTTGTTCTTGGTTACCTTGAGAGATTGTTGTCACAAGCAATATCATTAATCTAAAGCAAGGAAACAAAAACTGCTACAAGTCCCTAAATTTTAGACTATAGTTGCTGTAATGATTTTGAAAATCGTATTCCCTGAGATTTAGCCTTCAAAAGTAGATATCACGGAAAATCAATATGAAAATGACTCATAAATATGCTTATTATATTTGTAAGCTAAGTTGACATGGTAAATAGATATAAAAAGGTCTCAGGGTAAGGCTAGAATTTTTTTGGTTGACAATGTTCTCTGCAAAAGGTTTACATTTACATAATAAGGCAGTCAGTACATATTTTCTGATGTCCCACACACTCAGTGTTCTTGACCTTCCCTGCCTCAGGAAGGCATATGTGCAATACACAGTGTACCAAAATCATATATAGTAACCCACTTAGATTATGCTAAAGAAAATCCACCTACAACTTTAAATGAAAGGTCAAGAACAGAATCCCCCAGTGCAATTCTCTTGGAGTTGTTTTTGCTTATCCTTATTTTATATGAGCATATGTACATAAGCTGTTGAGCTATTGGGATCCACTGATAACTCTATTCTAGACCTGTTTATGTTTAGTACTTGTTTGGATTTACATACATAATGTAATTTCCTTCACCCAAACCTGTGGAAATACCATTTGAAAAGAAGATATTGTTTTGCCAACCTGGTCTCTACTTTCTTATCCCAGCCTACACACAAGCACTCATATATCAAGGAGACTATGCCCCTTTGTTATTTGTGTTACAGGCTTTTCTCACTCAACATTATTTGTTCAAGTTCTGCTGATTTCCCTGTGAATACCAATATTTTCTCATTTCAAATTGCTATGTTGAATTCCATTGTGTATAAGCACCACATTTTTGGATCCCTTCACCTGTAGTGGGGTATCTGGGTTCTTTTCATATTTTGGCTATTGTGAATTGTGCAGTGATGTATATGTGTGTATAGATCTCTTTATAATATCATGAGACCTGTTGATCAAGATTGATGCCTAGTAGAATTATGGCTGGGGTCATAGGTTCTGTATATGCTGAGCTTTATCAGGAACCTCCATACAATTCTCCTAACTGGATGAAATAATTTTGCACGTCAACTAACAGTGGAGGAGGCTTCCGTTTTGCCAGCATCCAGTCCAAAATTATTATTGCCTGAGTTGAATGTAGGATCTTCTCATGACAGTGAGGTTGTTTCTCAGGGATTTTTTATTTGCAATTTCCTTTACTTCCAGGGATGTTGAACATTTCCTCATATGTTTTGTTAGCCATTTTTGTCTCTTCTTCTGTGAAGTCGCTCTTTATATCATTTGTCCATTTAATATTTAGTGTACTGGGGTTTTAGAGGGTTAGTTTTTGAGTTCTCTGTAGATGATGGAAATTAGGGCTTTGTCTGTTGCTGAGCTGGTGATGATCCTTTCCCATAGGGTTTGGATGTCTTTGTAGTTTGGTGGCTATAGCTTTAGTTTCGCAGAAACTTTTTATTTTCTAGTAGTCCCATTTGTGTAGTCTCTCCCCTATCTGTTGTAAGCTTGGGACTATATTCAGGAAATCTTACCTCTGCCTATAAGTTCTAGTGTCTCTCCTACACTGTTATTTACAGCTTTCAAGGATTCAGGTGTAATGTTGAGATCTTGAATCCATTTTTAGTTTTTCTTGGTGCATGATAATAAGCTAGGGTGAAGTTTGAATTTTCTACTTGTGCCTGCACAATTTTCCCAGCACCAGTAGTTGAAGATGCTATGTTTTCTCTTGTATATATCAGTTCCTTTGTCGAATATCAGTTGACTGTAAGAATGCAGCTTTATTTCAGGGTCTGCTCTTCAATTTAATTAGCTGTCACATCTTTTTTTTTTTTTTGTACCAATACCAGGCTGGTTTTTGTTATGATGGTTGTATAATGGAACTTGAAGTCTTGTATTATGAATTCTGCTGCGTTGCTTCTTCTGGGTAGAATGTCTTCGTCTATTCTAGTTCTTATGCTGTTCCATATGAATTTGTGGGTTATTTTCTGAATTTCTTGGGTGTTTTGGATATTGGATGTGGTCATCTGGAAATAGGGATTGTGGGATTTCTTTTTTGCCAATATGAATCACTTTGATGTCCTCCTCTTGCCTTACTGCTATGGCTGGTGATTCCAGGCACTTTGTTGAGTAAAAGCAGGGTGGGTGGGCATTTTTGTCTTGTTCCTGAGTTTAGGGGAAATGGTCTTAGTTTCTCCCCATTTAATATCATAATAGCAGTTGGTCTGTTGTACATGGTTTTCATTGTTTTAAAGACTATTCTCTCTATTCCTGCTCATTCCAGAGCTTTTAACACGTATGGCTGTTCTTTTTTGTCATAGGCTATTTGGACATCAGCTGAGATGATAATGTGTTTCTTTGTGTCACCTCTGTTGAATTGTTGAATTATGTTTATTGATTTTTAACAGATGTTGAACCATCATTGTGTAGGTCCGCAGAAGCATAAGTGATCATGATGTATAATGTTCTTGATCAGTCCCTGGAACCTGTCAGCTAATACGTTGTTAAGGAGCTTTGCATCTATATTCATTATTATAATGGTCTATAATTTTCTTTTGTTGTTTGGACTTTACCTGGTGTGGGGATGAGTCTAATATTAGTTTTCATCGAATGAGTTTGGAATTTCCTGCTTAGTTTCTATTATGAGGAACAGTTGGAGGATTATTGCTATTATATCCTCATTGAAGATTTTGTAGAATTCACTGGGGAATCCTTCCAGTCCTCACCTTTTCTTTGAAGACTCTTGATTACCTCCTGTATCTTGCTGCAAGTTTTTGGGTTATTTCATTGATTTATTTCTTCTTGATTCAGTTTGGGAAGTTTATACTTCTCTAAGAATTGATCCTTTTCTGTAGAAGATTCATATTTTAGCGAGTAAACGTTCTGTTTATAGTTTCTTATGTTTGTTTGAATGTCTTCTTCATTTTTTGAAACTTTTCTGTCGGAGTCTCTCATTTAACTGATATGAGTCTCTTCTCTTAGTTTGTAGGTCTTACAAAGGGTCTTTCAATTTTTATTCGGTTTCTGAAAGAACCAACTTTTATTTTTATTAATTTGTTGAATGGTCTTTCAAATCTCAATCAGATTTATCTCTTCTTTAATCTTTTTATTATCTCTCTCCTCCAAGTTGTTTTAGATTCAGCTTTTCCTGTTTCCCTATTTTCTTATTTCTCTCAAAGTATTACTTTTTACACCTTGTAGCTGCACCATGAGGCTATTTACCAGTTCTTATTCCATTCTTTATTGTGTGCTGTCCAGGCAATGATCTTGAACCTCAGCATTGCATTTGCTGTCTCTCATATTTCTTTTTGATGTACTTTCATTGTCATTGTGGCTTATGAATTCGTTAATTTTGTCCTTAATTTGCTCTCTGTCTCAAATTTTAGATGTATGTTTTCAGTTTAGCCTGCAACTATTTGTGTAGTCCTCTGTGGTATCCTTTCTTATTTAGGGTTAGGTTTATTCCATTGTAATCAGATAGACTACATGGGATAATGTCAATTGTGTACTATTTGCTGAGGTTCTTTGTGTGTACTACGACATGATTTATTTTTGAGTATGTTACATGAGCTGCTGAGAATAATATGTACTGGACCCTTGTGGGTGTGAAAACCTCTGTACAGCTCTTTCAGATCCATGTAGGATATGGTGTTACTTAGTCTTTGGATCCCTTTATAATCCCCACAAAATTGTCTCAGATAAAGGCGAGATATTTAAGAAAATTAAGAAAATTGACAGATCATTTTCAAGAAAAACTAAAGAACGGGGAGAAGAGTCCCTCAGGGACTCTCCAGTCATAATTGCCAGAATAATCCAGAGTATCCAAATAATAAGTAACAACTATTTCCAGAAACTAAACTAACTAAAGAATGAACACGAGGGAAATGGATGTAGTTTTTACATGAATATAAACTGCTCAACCTCCGGCAAGAAGATATAAAAAAAACTTAAATAAAGCCATGAAATAAAATGAGATACAAAAAGGAATGAAATATCTTCCAATTTAAAAAAGCCAAGTTGTATTCTCCATCCAATTGTACAAAACTTTCTAAGAGGGGAAACCACCGATTCTCCTCAAGCTCTTTTGCTAAATTGATGTAGAGAGAGAAATCATAACCCTTCTCCATGAAGCTAATATCATGGTAAAACCAGACAAAGACAAAACAAAAATGATATTAGAAAGCAATCTTAATTTTGACCAAAGATGCACAACTCCTAATCAAAATATTAGCTAGCAGAATCCAAAAAACAGAATACAGAATCCTATGTGGTTTCAGTACAAACTGTGCTGTCATGCCATGTCCCTGAGGGCAAGGGCATACTCTCCAGGGCCAGGATTGTCTTTCTCATCCTTCAGTGTTCATGGATAAGTTGAACCAATATTGTAAACTTTCAATATTGCTAAAGATTTTATAGAAAATTCACTGAAAACTCATGAAAATCTAACTATATTCTTTAAGGAAATAGGAAAAGCAATCCAAAAATTCTTTTGAAATAGGAAGATCTAGAATAGCAAAAGTAATTGAAAGCAAAAGAAGCAGCAACAGAGGTATCAAAATGCCAGATTTCAAGCTCTATTATAAGAGCATTATTAAAAAAAAAATACAAACTTCTATTGCCAAATACGAGATGCATGATGAATACAATATGGCAGAACACCTTCAAAGAAACCAGAGACTTGCAGTCACCTGATATTTGTCAAAGGTATGAGAGACATACAATGGAAAAAAAGTAGCATCTTCAATTATTTGCGATGGGAAAAAGGATAAGCACAGGTATAAAAAATCAAAGTTGACCCTAGCATAATACCAGCACCGATGTCAACTCAAAATGGATTAAGATATCAACATCAAATGTGAATCCTAGTAACTATAATAGAACAGAGTAGCTAAGATATCAAGTCTTCTTGGCCTAGGGAGGGAACTTCCTGAACAGAGTCTGAGGCACACAACAGAATGATGAAAGATAGGGAAATGGGACTACATTAAAATAAAAATGTTCTACACAGCTAAGGACATGGTCACAAAACCAGACAGACAGCCAAACAGCAATACAACAGACAAATATTATAACAGGTTAATGTTTCTCACATACAGGGGCCAACAAGAAACTAATCCCTCCTAAATCCAACAAATCAATCATGAAGTTCACCATGGATCTGAAAACAGACTTCACAGAAGACGAAATAAAAATGGTAATGAAACACAGAAACATAACAACCATCATTGGAAGTAAATTATATGTAAATAAAAAAAAACACTGAAATAACATCTTGCCCAAGTCAGAATGACATATATTCTGAACTCAAGCAACAACAAGTGCTGGAGGTGATTCCCTGAAAGAGGAAATGTACTGAACTCTTGTTGGGAATGTAAAACTACTACAACCACTCTTGAAAAGAGAGTGGAGTATCTTGCCAAAGAACACTCAAGGTAAGGCACATGTCCCATTCTGAGCAACAGGACCCAGGATATAACGAGAAAACCTGCACACCCATGTTTATGTTGCACACTTCAAAAAGCCAAGAAATGGAAACAATTCCAATGTCCCACTATAGATTATTGGATCCAAGGAAATGCTATCTCTATACAAGGGAATCCTACACAACGATTAGAAAAACATTTGTAAAACGGTTTTCATTAGGACACAAGCGTGGAACATAGAATGGAGCATTGGCTGGCTGATATGTGTGTGTTAGAAATAATTAACACAGACATGATGAAGAAAGCAGGAGTCAGGTACCAATTCACGGGGTCACAAGGGACAGATGATTGGATCCAAGCAAATGATATCTCTATAAAAGGGAATCCTACACAACGATTAGAAAAACATTTGTAAAACGGTATTCATTGGGACACAAGCCTGGATCATAGAATGGAGCATTGGCTGGCTGATATGTGTGTGTTAGAAATGAGTAACACAGACATGATGAAGAAAGCAGGACTCAGGTACCAATTCACGGGGAGACAAGGGACATGCTTGAGAGAAAGGTATCCAAAAGTGACACACAAAATACTAATGTTTATGTACATAAATTCAGATGGATATCTATATATTAGCCAATCTGCAAGGAATTGTTTTACAGCTAATAATACTAGAGGCTACAAGCATTAGAGACAAGATTGACAATAGACGTTTAAGGATAAAATTTTTTATTTTGGAAAAAATAATGGCAAAGGAAGTTGGTTTGTGCAAGCGGACAATGTGAAGGAAAAAAGGAAAAAAAGTAAGCAAGGAAATAACAGCTGTGAGAAGAAATTTATGCACATTTTTCACTCACCTCAATACTCCCCTCAACATTTCATTGATTCTTTATTAAAAATCTCTTCATCTATCCTTTGTATTCATTATTGGTACAATGAAATTGTGCTTTGTGAGTAACTTAAACTCCTATTACCCTACCACAAGCAATAACTGGAAGTAAATATTATCAGTTGATTCTGGAGTATTTTGAGGCTCTCTTTCTAATTCTGATCCATTAGATAGAGATAGTGTGCCAAATTTGGTATACAACATCGAAGTTTTGAAACAATTGGAACATTTCCACATTAGTGATACAGAATCATGTGAATATTCATATACATTTTAGATAATAAGTTATGCCATATGATTTGATTGAATCTTGTTTTTCAAACCTACTGATAGTCGAGACACAAATCCTTCGTCAAACAGGGCTGGTGGTAAACAACTTCTTCTGATTTCTGTTTTAAAATAGTAAAATCAATTTATAAAACACATATTTGAAATGAAGTTCAAAGACATGAACAAGACATACACAGCTAATAAGGGAGAAAAAGAACATGGAACATACTAGAAAATGGAGAGCGTAATCCCATTTCTCTGATTTACTATGAACCACATCATCACCACTGAGCATACTTTCCCTATATTTCTGTAAAAATAATATGTTTTATGAATGATCACCACTGAGGAAAAGCTGCCATTATAATGTTGGTACAAAGTTTTGCGAATATAGTTTAACTTTCAGAAATGTGAAATGATTGTGAAAAATTTTCCTGATGATATAAATGCCTGATTTATTGGAGTTCTTCCTTCTTTAAGTACACAAGAATAATGAATGGATGGTTTATATGACACTCAAAAGGACCTGGCCATAAGTAGTTGAAATGTTGTCTACTTCTATAATAAATCTTCACTTGTATGTGTTTATGAGCATCTTCTGTAACAAGAGCAACACTGTATGAGTGGACACATTAAGTCCATCAAGATTTATATTCAGCTTAATGTAATTTTTGCTTCTGAAAAATCTATCCAAACTCATACCCAGAAAACCAATTATAAGCAGCAGTAGATTTCCTGAATCTTATAAGTCTTCTATATGCTGTCTGAATTTGAAAGTGAGATAACCCCCAAATGTAGTTAACTGTTACTGTGTTAATTCCCAATGATTAAATTTGGGCATGTCCCTTTTATGTGACCTCCATAGTAATTCAAATTTGGAAACCCAGGCTAAATATAATTGAATTTTTTAATTGTACTTAATATAGTAGAGAAGAGTCTTAACCGTTAACAGGTGAAAATTTGAGCACAAAATTCTTCCTTCAATTTTGTCTGCAAATAATTTAGAAATCATTATTTGGCTACTTTATATCACTTGCGCTAATGCGTTCCTGTTGTGCCATTTCAATAGAATTTTTGAATTTCTATGTGAAATACTCTTATGTATGTTGGTGAAATCTTTGGTTTTGACATGTTAGAATGGTGTTTCAATTTATTTCACTTCCATGCAAAATCAAAAATGAAATGCCTCCAATACAATAGGGAAGCATACATGATTATGACAATTTAGTAGAAGACATAAACACCTAAGATTGGCTCAGAACATCTTGTTAGGAATTTTGGAAAATATGGTTTCCAACACAAAACTTTTTCTGAAACAATGTCTTTATTGATGCAGTGAGAATAAAAGGATTCCCACTAACATCAGGGCATTAAAATATTAATGTTTGTTTTTTTTTTTACTTTCATGCAATTTTCTAAGCATATGTACACAGGAGAAACTGTAGACAATTGCCTCTAGCCTTGAACTATTCAAACAGCAGTTGACATGCATATATTTATGAAATTTTATTATTGTACAGTGTCTTATCAATTTCCTGCACTAATTCTTAATAAGCAATATATCTGTTTGCTCAAAAGAAAGCAATTCACTTTTTTCTTTCATATTTTAATATCAATACCCAGAGATGCTGTTAGATGAAATACATGGATACTTTGTCATAGGGCAAAACTCATGCAGCTATTTTCTGGTGTTTAAGTAATAAATACTTAAGGGAATACTATGTTTCAATGTTCTTATTACTCCTTTGGAGGGAAATAAAATATAATAGTTGATAACTTAAAGAACTTTCATAGGGATGTAAATGCTTTCACCAAAAATGAGGCAGAATAAATATTGAAATAGATTTTTCAATAATATTTTTGTCTATATTAACTCTTCATTATACAAATATATGAGAGAACTGTAATAGAAATTTCATATGTAGTCTGCTGCCTTCAATTAAACTGTAACACGATAAAAACTGTTTTACATGTCAATTCAAAATCTTCTATATTCAAGAAATGGCATCCATTCCCACTCTATGGGGAAAAACAAGTAGGTTCAGCACTTGTAAGGATGGTGATGAGAGAATCACACAAATGATCAGCAAATACTATGCATGAAATTTCATGTTCTTTGGGACCTCGGTATTTGTTTCTGAAGTGTTTTAAATAAGTGAGATCAGTATAACAAAATATGCTTTCATTACCCCCCATTTCTGTATATTGGCTTGAGTATACATTCCTGTGTATAAATTGCTTCTTATATTGCTTATGGAGTAGACCATAAGGATGAAAGGGTCCCCCACCATTCTGCTTCCAAGTAGAGTAAGCCTCTAAGAATATTGTTGCAAAATATAAATTTTTTTATTGACCTAAAATGATGAAATGTCAGTGCAAGGGATTAAAAAATTTACTACAACAATAACTAAGAAACGTTAAAGTCTGTTGTAACTAATGCATTCTGGCTTTGCTTCACAGGCCTATGGACAACAGAAATATATAACTTCCAAAAACTATTACTACCTGCACAAATATAACTAACAAATAATTTCCATGAAGATAATTGGCAATGCCCTTTCTGGGCATTATCTTGGAAATTGATATTTTTTCCTGTACTTTTGGGAAATGTATCTTGTGCCTAAAGCACTTTGTCACAAAACTGATAGACAAAAGAGATCTAATAAATGATAGATTCCTCGATTGTTTCCACACTATTGTTTCTCCTGAAATAATATGGAGATTATTTATTTTAATCCTCACTTCAAACTATCATGTCCTCTCTTTAATATAATTAACATTTTATTTTGCTCTCAGACCTCCACCACTACATAATAAACAAAATTACATATATAGTTTCAAGGATATATATGTATATATGGTTATGTTTTATTTACATAGGGACATGTACAATCAGTGGGTTTCCATTATTTGTGTATGTATATGTCCATGTATGTATATAACGACCTATGTGCTGCTATAATTAGTGAATCTCATTTTCACAGTGTACCTTTGATAATTTAGGGGAAACAAACAGTGAATTGTTAAGTAAACCCATGTATTCACATGCACCTTATACAGTGTACAATTTACTACTGTCTTGAAAGAAGAGAGTGAAAGTTATTAAAAGAATCTGAAAATAAATAAGTGAAAACTCCTTTTCATATCCAGCCGAATGTGATTTCCATACTACTGCTCTCATACTAATGTTTCTAAGACCCTAAGATATTTAATTTTCTCATGTATACATATTGATTTAAGTTGGAGTGGAATAATCTTATTGTTAAAGTCATTTCAAGCTCACAAAGATACTTGGTTCCTTGATCATTTCATATTGAAATTCTTTGAGAACACAACTTGAAACATTTTGAATTTTACTCAGTAAGGCAAACTTGATTTTTGTCAATATTGACATAACCATTATGTGTTTCATTAGCCGGATCCACCCTTTTATCATCTGGGATTTGATATATGTGGCACGAGGTCTAGGAAATTTTAATTAATTTTGTAAATTTTCATGCTTTATTATGTAGCTCAAACAGTTTCTGAATAAATCTGCCAAAATTCTCCATATTAGACAAGTCTCCCCTGAAAAAATATGTGACAGGGAAATGTGACATCAGTTAAATTTTGTTGATTTCATTTGATGTAAAATATGATATAAAGTTGGGTTAGAGGGATTCAGTCTATCCAGATGACTGACCACTTTCTGGGAGAATATTTTATTGCATAATTTCATTATCATTTTATATCACTGTGAACGCATGGCAACAATTTGATGCAAAAATACCATTAATAAAGATTTGTACAGGTAAGGGGAAAGTATAATATTCGTAGAATTTGAATTTTTTCACCAATTCTTATTTTAAAAATATATCTTCCGGGCTGGGAATACGACCTAGTGGCAAGAGTGCTTGCCTTCTACACATGTAGCTCTGGGTTCTATTCCCCAGCACCACATATATGGAAAATGGCCAGAAGGGGCGCTGTGGCTCAGGTGACAGACTGCTAACCTTGAGCGGAAAGAAGCCAGGGATGGTGCTCAGGCTGAGTCCAAGGCCCAGGAATGGCCAAAATAAATTTTTTTTTAATATATATCTTCCAATGATATTGGAAAAATTTATACTAATTAAAGTTAGCCAGACCCAAAGAAGCATGGACTCTATGGTCTCCCCTTATAGGGAATAATTAGCACAGGTTTAGGCTTGTAACAGAAAAGGATCACAAGATGTTGCTAATTGAAATGGACGCTATGTTCTGGAAACAAAATGTTATATCACTGTTTGATTAACTTTCAACATGCCATGTGAAACTGTAGCTTCTATTGTTGATGACCTTCTTGTATCCCCTTCCTGTGTTTTGTACATGAACTATACTGTATCCTTATCTGAGTACATTGGAAACTTTTTATACTGTTATTAGAACTAGGAAAGTGATAGGGAATATCAAACTTGAGAGACACGGGACAAAAAGAAGAAAAACTACAAATGTAATACTTGTAAAAACTGTTTGGTATAAATCAACTGGACAACTTATGGAGGGAAAGAAAAACGGGGAGGGCGAGGGGAGAATGAGGGATGTGGTAAGCAAACAGTACAAGAAAAGTATCCAATGCCTTTCAAATGAAACTGTAACCTCTCTGTACATCAGTTTGACAATAAAAATTAAAAAAAACTTCACAACAAATACAAAAAAATACATAAAACTTGTAAACTCAATTGCTATGAAAAACTCTTTCCTTACAATAATGTGGTGACTTTTTGTGTCAGCATAGAACAGACACGGGGACTTCAGGGAAGATGGCTGCGGAGGAGCAGAGCCCTAGCTGAGCTCCTTCCGACATCACAGTTTTCTCACCACATAGAACCTTTTACTCCTAGAAAGGAAGCCAGAGTAAGTTCTAACACTATAGGGATTCTGGCCAGGAAGGAAAAATTTGACTTTGCTCGTGTAAAAATACAGATTTTGTGGTCTGTGTGGGCATCCCGCCCTCCGCGCCAGTGCCGGCGCCAGCACCGTGCCTGGCACAGTGACCGGCACTCCACAGTGCTGAAGCAAACAGCATAGACCAGGTAGAAATACTCGAGATGGCGGCTGAGCACAGACGACCTGAAATCCCAGAGAAAGCATGAGTACCCCATGAAAAATATTCTCACTTGTGCCCACAGAGGAGCTTCTGGAAGGCAGCCCCTTTCCTAAAGCCATAGAAAAGCGCCATTTTTAACACTGGTAAAGGGTTACACCAAATTGGATCTAATGCGGGCCTGGGGAAAGTGAGGTCAAAGGAGCCATCTTTGGAAAGGGCAAGAGGGACTGACCAGTGAGAGCCAGCTCTGCCTAAGAGAACACACCCTGCCAGGAGGTAGGTGTGTCTTGGGCCATGGCTTAGCCAGAGGTGCCCCGCCCTGCCTGCCAGAATTTCTAAATTTAAAGGAAAAGCAGCAAGCAGCTACCAGCGGCATGGAAGCACCAGATGGGGGAACAAACAGTTCCTGAGACAAAATAAATGATCCCATCACAGAGGATGCCCAATTCCCAGCCTGAATGAGAGCTGAATTCCATAGCCAGCTTCACCAGGTGGCCGCCCTGCCCAGGAGGGAGGAACCTTCCCAAGGCAAGCAATGCTCAGCTGGGTGAACCAGGTCAGAGGAGCCCCGTCCTGCTGAGTCCACAGCCTATTCAAAGCCAGGCATTAAAGGCCCCAGCCCCATAGCAGACAGAGGAGCCACGGTTCCCCAAACTGCACACATCCCCATCTACAGAGGACGCCCAAGGCCTACCTGCAAGCTGTGTAAACTACAGAGAGCCAGGATTGCACCAACAAGGGAGAAGGGTCAGAACAGATCCACCCCTCTCTTAACTGAAATGAAGTCAAACCAGCCCAATTAGGAAATGACACTGCAGACCAGACACAAGGAAACCAGAGACTGGGAAAGGACTACCCAAACAAGCGGACTCCATTATTTTTCTTCTCAAACATTTTTTAAACTTTATAAAAAAGTTTTTGGAAAATTTTTTCACTTCTGAATCATCGTTGATTTTTTCTTTTCCAATTTACCCTGTTTGTTATATCAGTTTTTTTTTTTTGTGTTATTATTTTGGTTGTTTGTTTTCTGTTTTTTTCTTTTTAAAATAATTTTTCTCTGTTTTATGCATCTGTCTTCCAGTATTTTTACTTTATTTCTCTTTTTGCATTCTATTTCTTTAAAAATTACTTTCCTATGAATACCACCTCCACTCTTTCTCTAACTCTCCATTGTCTATCATTTTACCCTTGTTCTTTCTACTGATTCTACTCTTCACATTTCCACGTCACTGAAACAAAAACAAAAAATCACCCCCCCCCAATATGTTTTACTCTATTCTCTTTACTACCTCTAACTTACACTCCTGACTTACTGCCTGGACTTCCAGGTTCAATTGACTCCTGTTTATTGGATAGAGGTTATCCCTGCTTAATCCCAGTGAAACAAAGGGATTCATAGAGAATGGCAATCCTAAAATAACTTTAATATAAGAACAAGAATTGCTTATAGGGTTGTAACAATAAATAAGTAACTACTGAATACAGTGCCCAGGATCGGTTGTTATATTGAAATTGTAATCTTTAGGAATGGCCAAATCTAATTTTATAAACAGGTATACAAGGTATCTGTATATAATTGTGAACTTGTAAGATTTACACAAGGAGTGCTTGGTAAGGGCTGCTTTGGGTCTTAAACAGTGCACACAGATGCTGGGTAGAGAAGGCATTCCCAATCCAAATATGCAGAAGGAACACAAGAAAAATGGCAAACATGGCAACAGTGTACTCTACAAACAGAATAGTAGTAGCAAGTAGGCACAGTGTTCATAATGATGAAAAAAGATTAAAAAATAAGAGGTAATATATCATAATCTGGAGCTAAGGAAGGTACCAAGTAAGAAGGAAAGTTGGGGAAGGAGAGAAAAGAGAGGAAAGCAATGAATGATATAAGAAAAGGGATGGAGTGATTAAGCACAGGAAGACAAGAAGAGAGGAAGGAA
Source organism: Perognathus longimembris pacificus (assembly GCF_023159225.1). Lineage (NCBI taxonomy): Eukaryota > Metazoa > Chordata > Mammalia > Rodentia > Heteromyidae > Perognathus > Perognathus longimembris. Next base: position 255,838 of record NW_025956936.1, read on the forward strand.
GACTGGAGGGAAGGTAGCAAGGAGGGAAGGAATGCAGGCAGGAAGAGGAGGCAGGGAGAGCTGGATTGTGGTTTGTATCCACAGGGTGTGAGATTGAATTAAAGGTGGAAGAATGGAGAAAGAAGGATCCGAAAGGAATCCTGGGGAAGGAGAGAGAGACAAATGGAGATAAGGAGGAAGAAAAGAAATCAGGAAAGAATGACAGCAGAAAGGAAGGAAGGATGAGAGCAAGGGAGACTGGGTGGGAGATAGAAGTAAGGAATCATGAAAGCAGTGAGAGGTATGATGAAAAACAAACGATATTTCATGGGAAGCAAGGAAATTCATAAAATACATTGTACATTTATAAAGCTGTGCTTTCCTTGGACAGTACTTAGTACATTGATATCAGATATTCAGTATTATTTGCTTGACATAAAAAGCTTTAGTGTCACTTCAAATAGGGAAAAATGAAACAGTTTGTAATATAGAAAATATTACTCATCCGCTGCACAGGGTCATGAGATTTCTAAGGTGAATTTCTAAGTAATGCTCAACAATACTCTTCTATGGAATGCAAGACTCGCATTGACAAGTAGATTGCCAGAGAGACAGAAAGAACACTGGTGCCCAGAAACATCTCATGGGGATGCTCCATCTCTGGATATTTCTATCCTCCAGATGACACTCTGATGAGGCCATCTGGCAGTGCCTTCAAGGAACCCAGATGACTTGTTGATATTAGGAAGAGTTAGAGACAACCAAATTCTGTCATATTTGACAGTAAGAAACTACAAAACCAAGAGACAATTGTAATGGCAGAATGCCTACAGACACAAAAACCTGACCCACCAGTCCCAAAAGAATGGATGACATCTTGCCACTTTTTTCAAGCAGGAGTGTAAACTTGTGTCCAAGTCACCATGTCACCTACCCAGCACTCACTGATCTGATTTAGGTCAGTGCATGAAACACAAACCACACACCACTAGAGGATTTGTCAAAAGACTTATGCAAAAGTTGACCCAGGGAAAACTCTGGGTCATGGGGTCCCGATCACAGTCTTGGAGGGTGTTCCCTAAATTCCCAAAGCCAGCCTAAAATAAAGTGACTAGTAAGAATTTTCTCTCTTTTTTTTTTTTTTTGTCCAGCCCTGGGGCTTGGACTCAGGACCTGAGCACTGTCCCTGGCTTCTTTTTTGCTCAAGGCTAGCACTCTGCCACTTGAGCCACAGCGCCACTGCTGGCCATTTTCTGTATATGTGGTGCTGGGGAATCGAACCCAGAGCCTCATGTATATGAGGCAGGCACTCCTTCCACTAGGCCATATCCCCAGCACTCTCTTCTCTTTTAAGGGAAATGATTTATATGGCATGTCTCAAGTTTGGTAAAGTTGGTCATTTACATGAAATGGTAGAAAATACGTCTGTGACTACTAAAAGCCAGGGACAGAAGAAATACAACACAAAGTGACTTTATACATTGTAAAATTCAATGTGTACCAAGTTACAAAAAAGTCACACATATTTTTTCTTCCAATAGTGGGTTTGTAAAATATTCTCGACCAGTGCAGGGAGCCACAAGACAGGCACATCAAAGACCCAGAAAGGCTACAAATGAAAGAAAGGTCGGACAAATGGGACTGCAGCAAAACTGCAGAGCTTCTGCACGGCAAAGGACATAGCTTGCAAGATAAACAGAAAACCCACGGACTGGGAGAAGATCTTTACCAGACATTCAACAGACAAAGGCTTCATCTCTAAAATATATGCAGAAATAAAAAATTTGCCTTTTCCAAAACCAAACCACAAAGAACCAATAGCCCCCTCATCAAGTGGGTTAAAGACTTACAAAGATACTTCTCTGATGAGGAAATTGACAAGTTGACTTCAGAGTGTCAGAATGATCACTGTACCCTGAAACATGTCATGGGGATCCTCCCCTCTGGATATTTCTATCCTCCAGATGACACCCTGCTGAGACCAACTGGCAGTGCCTTCTAGGAACACAGAAGACTTGCTTCATATTGGAAAGAGTTAGAGAAAATCTACAGCCCCGAAATAGACAGTAAGAAAAAACAAAACCACGAGACAAGATAATGACAGAATGCACACAGAGACAAAACCTGACCCACCAGCAACCAAAAGAAGGGATGAACTCTTGAACTTTTTTCAGTAGGGTGTATACTTGTGTCCAAGTCACCACATCACCTACCCAACACTCACTGACCGTTTTAGTCAGTACATGAAACAGAAAGCACTAACTACTAGAGGATTTTATAAAGGACTTATGCAAAAGTTGACTCTGGGAAGACTATGGGTCACGGGATCCCCATCTCCATTGTGGGGATGTTCAATAAATTCCCAAAGCCATCCTAAAATAAAGTAACTCTAGTAAGAATTTTCTTTTCTCATGGAAGGAAAATGAGTTATATGTGATTTCTCAAGGTCGGTAAAGATGGTCTTTTAGATGTATGGCGAGGGTATTAATCTGTTAGTTCTAAATGTAAGGGACCTAAGAAATACAACACAAAGTGATGTGGCAGCTCCCCTGCTAGTGTCTGGTTGTAAAGAAAAGACGATATGGAAACCCAGTTCACTGGAAACGAGCCTCCTGTCAGCCCCATATTACAGCTTTCCTATTTAAGTGCATCAGGCCTATATTTTCATCATGAGGCGGCTGAGCTACACCTCTGATTGGAGAGGTTGAATGACAGGAACAGCAAGAAAACAAGTGGGGGAAACAGAATCATATGAATTACAATACGAAATGTAAATGGGCACTGAGGAGGAAATCTATTGTTTGTCACTTTCTACTTCCTGATGGGACCTGCAGGACTCAATAACCTATGTAGAGCTCCCACTGTGCTGCTGAACTGCCTAAATTAGCGTCATTCTCTGAAGGATCATATATAGATGCAGAAGAATATTTAAATTTTTTGTAACACATCTGACAGGAGATTGCTCAGGTATAGTTTGAACTGTTACTTCCTGCCCATTTTGAAGTTTTGCCACCTCTTGAAGGTTATAAGCATTCATTGCTTTCCCCATATTAGCCTCTAGTTCAGCAGCTGATGTTATGACAGCATTGTGAGAAATCATATGGAGAGCTGCATGCATTAAGGCCCAAATAGACCTAAATGGAGCTGGAACATTGTCACCACACCATATGCCATTTCTGCATTACTCTTCCCTCGCTTCCAGGATTCTAAGTCTAAAATCCTCCTCTAATCTTCTAAAATCGTTTCCTCTGGGAATAAAAGATTATACTCCCTTACCTCCTGCATGCACTCATGTATTTCTGAATGCGAGATCATAGCCCATTTACGTTTCAGACCTTGGTGGATAAGATTAGAAAAAGAAGCACCTTAAGCTTGTCCTATATCCCCAACCTGTTTTCAGTTCCTCTGGAGAGCTCGCTACACAGCTTCGCAATCTCTTGTGATTAAAAATGTCACTTAGTTTCCCTTGAGAGTTCACAACGTATTTTCCTGTATCTCCTTTGGATCAAATGCCATGCTCCAAGTTGGGGGACAGATGTGGGACAAATGGTAACTGCAAGGAAGAAAAGATATGGGGGTATGGTTTTTTTAGAAGAAGGCATCTGCTTTATTTTTGGGTTGTCAGGGTTATATGGAGTTAGAGATCAATTCATAATTGCAAGAACAATTCAAAAAAATTTGCCACTCTGTTCATATCATGGATATCACTACAGCACCGGATCAGATTAGCAAAGGTAAAACTCTAATCGGCTTCCGCAAAATTCAATTGACTTCACAATAGAATTCCTAATATTGTGAAAGCATTTCTCAGGAGTAGTTGGAGGAACAACACAATCGAAGAATTTTATACTAAGGGAAGGAGAATCTCATGACAAAGTGTTTAAATTGGCCAACAAACAGAGGAAACCCTTAGGAGGAGTTTTTCCTCAACTGGACTCCAGGAGTTCCAGGAAAGGGTGTAAGAAATCGTTGCTGAGGCTAAGTCTCCCTCTGTTCAATGGGATGTCATAGTTCCACTATCTATGCATGTGGATTTGGGAGATCTTGTTGATCTAGCGGTGTGAATGTGTGTGTATTTCTGCTTGTTTGTGGTTGTGTGTAGGTGAGCTTTTAGGTAAAGGACCTGCAAATCATTACTTGTGGGGCACTCCCGCCCCAGGAGCTTTGTATCATTAATAGGCGATTCTACTCCTCCCCTTCCGCCGCCATCCCACCCGTTTAAAAGTGCAGCTCTTTCTACCATTAAATGAGTTTTAGCATTGACTTGGTTCCCAGAGTGTCTGTTTGTCCTCTGAGGAAAGTGGGGCTGGGATAGCAGTCTGTCTGCCCTCTTTTCCTCTTCTTGGCTCATCAGGGAGGGGCGTGTTTTCCCAACTCCCCCTCAGTACACGAGAGCTTGAGAGACTAAACACGCCCACATTCACTCATGGCTGTCAAGTAGCTTCTACGTTTCAACATCAGTTCTTATTTCTCAGCATGCTGTAACTGTGGAATTGTAATAATTTTTCATTTTCAGTGCTCAGGACCTATCACAATGAAACCTAGGTTTTGTTATACGAATGAATCACTTGCAGTTGCTATGGCTGGTATAGGACCCTATGTTTACACTTGCACTGCTTTTTAACTCAAGGCTTGGGGCTCATTATTCTGTATGCAGGATTCAAGAGTCCATTAGTAAATAGATGAGAAATGAAAATGAAATCATGACATTATCTCACAGATTTCCATCTGAAAAAATTTCATTTCTTCACCTTTCTAAGTTAATTGAAATAGAAAAAAACGGCAGATAATTTACAGAAGGTGAGTTGCAGCATTGTAGGATATCTACAGTTTATCCATTTTATACTCGCATGCACTTGTGAGATGACAACATCAAAGTATTGTGCTTTTATCTGTAGCTTCACTTCCTGCAGATATAGTGTCACAGGCATTCCTTGTGCCAGCTTTAGCTCTTTCTGAGAGATCATCCCATACAGTGAAAATTGCCAACCCTAAAAATGTTAGCAACTGAATTTTCAGGAATATTTTCATAACCATGTTTTCAGACAGGACTTGTACATTGTTCCTGTCATTATGAAATACTGACAACCATGCTCATTGTTGGTAGACTCACGTTAATATACCAGATCTGTGATCAACTTCCATCACATTTGGGAAGTGCAAGTACGCAGCCCTCGGCTCTGGACATTAAGCTAGAAAGGCAAGAGGCAGTGATTGCCACACAATATCTTTTGGGCATTGCAGTCTGACCAGCTGATTGATTCCCATGTCAATGTGGAGCATTGTATTGGACTCATAGGTACACACATTATCCACAGAGGAAAAATCAGTCTCCAATTTAGGATAAAAGGATTAGCATCAGAGTTCCTAAGAAAGCTTCTGACTGGTTACCTAGCACATGGTAGGAGACCAAGACCTTTTTGTGATGTCCCAGAATGCTTATTATGGTCTAGCTGTGTGCTAGACCTACTTGAGCAGACATACCTACTCTCTAGGACTCCTTAAGCTGCAGTGTACCCTACTCTGCAGATGGGATGAGGAGTTGAACATGCAGGAAACTGACATGAAGGAACACTTTTCAAATGTGCCTAGTACGTTCCAACAGAGCTGTACAGGTTCAGAGGACCTCCGACCTAACCTCCTGGTGGGAACCCTCACTCGCAGAGGAGGCCGCATTAAGGTCTGTGGTTGAGAAATTGGCTTTTCAAGCTTTGTGTCAGGCATCTTGGGTCCAAGGACTACAATCCCAGGATTGTGACTTGGAATCAGATCCAGACCCTGATTTTCTTTCCCTGACTTTTCCCAGACAGCTTTGGACAATAGTAGAAAGTGACAAATTCAAGTCAATTTGGTGGGGTGAGGAGGGAACTTCTGTTGTGATTAATGAAGATCAATTTCAAGAAGAAATTTTGGGACAAAAATATCCTGTCAAGATATTTGAAAGGAACAGCATGAAAAGTGTAATTCGCTAGCTGAATCTGTACGTGTTAAGTAAACTTCATCACCAATTTGTTATTCTGCTTCTCTGCTTGACTTCTTGACTGAGGAAGAGGAAGGCTCGTCTTTAAGGAAGGTAATTTCAATTTTCTTTTCCCTTACATAGCTATGCATACCTCTCTTGGTACACCTGTTTCTTCTATCAGTGAACTAGAGAAATACCAAAGCTCAAATTACTTTCAAATGTAACATAAAGGGCTGGGAATATGGCCTATGGCAAGAGTGCTTGCCTCCTACACAAGAAGCTCTCAGTTCAATTCCCCAGCACCACATATATGTGGAAAATGGCGAGAAGTGTTTCTGTGGCTCAGGTGGCAGAGTGCTAGCCTTGAGCGGGAAGAAGCTCAGGCCCTGATTCCCAGGCCTAGACTGGACAAACAAAAATGTAACAGAAAGATAGGTTCAGTTTGTAAAGAACAAATTTTTACTTCACCATTATAATTTACAGAAATATCGCTAGCCAATTAGAATTATACCTTTGGACTGTGTACAACACCACATAACAGAGTCTCTGTGTACAACTTGGCAGATCCTATTGTTTCAGAACATCGTTGTATTTATTTGTTTCTCTTCTACTAATCCCTGCATACAGTTAAAGTTTTTATGCGTCAATTGACTCCTTTGCCATTGAGAGTAAATGGTAATTCATCTCCTTCGGCTCGGTTTGGCTCTTAGTCTCTCTGCTTCCAATGTCTCCAAGTAACTTTCTCCTCTTGTTTTAGTTTCTGTGCTACCAGAATCCCAATTTCAAACAAGGATTTCCTGAACTGTTAGTAAGAATGAGACGAAAAGTCAGGATTAAAAAGTTTTCTGTAACAACTGAATCATTGCCTGTGCAACTGGACGAACAACTGCACCTGGGACCTGAGGGTAATGCCAGTAATCCCAAAATAGATTTATTCTCTGACACTAGTAGTGAAGAAATCCTTTCAATATCACGAAGTTCACTGCTGTCTCATAGACCCCAGCCATCTGGCACGCACATGCTGGCAACTGTAGCACATTTACTCAAAAATGACAATCCTGTCAGAGATTCTTCAGTCAGACATTCACAAAAAACGTTTACGGATCAGGGAGCCATGTCTAGTCATTTGACCACACTTCATGTGCTGTCAAACAATAGCTACCTCCAGGCACATGACTGCTTTGTGAATTTTGATAAAAGTTATAATTCTCAATATCAGAAATCACATCGATTATCAAACGATAATTTCAGAGAGATGATGCCAACTTCAGCTATTCCAATTGGATATTCTTATTTTATGGTCTATGAATCGCCACATTCAAGCATGCTAGTGACAGCATCCAATCAACTGTGATCCAATGCCACCACACGCGAAACACCTGCCGCAGAATTTAAAAAATTCCATCATCAAATAGCACCAGTTTACAAGGAACATAAAGAGAGTAATATCCCAAGCCAGTGCCAGATTTGGGAGGAAAATTAATTTCGATGTGTATTGTTATAATGAATAAAGACTCTGCCCAGCTTTATTCAAGCAATGAAGTGTCATTCAACTGTATTGTTTCTTATAGGCCACTAGCAAATAAAACTAAAATGTTGCTTTATTTCAACACTGGGATGTGCTTCATCTCCTGTTTTCAGACATCAATATGTTGAGACTACCTCTTGGGCTGTAAAAACCCAAACTTCTCAAGGCATTTCCAACCATTTATCGAAGAGGTTAGCATCATTGCCAATTGACCATTAGTTCAAATTAAACTATAGCATAAATAATGGGTTATATTCAAATGGAAATGACTCACTACCCGGGGCAACAAATGAGCCAGTTATTCCAGTCACACCTACCTTAGTGAAAGAGATCAACAAAAAAACATGTGCTTCAATTTGAAACTGACCAAGACGTGTTCCAAAGAAATGAAACTTAGGCAAACATGGGTGAACAATTGGCCATTTTCCCATTTCTATCCATTCCCCTCAAGGAGCCTTGTTTACTTCCAGCTCCACTATTCATATAACTGGCATCTACATGCATGCATGTGTTGCACAATGATGATCAATTTGTCCTCATCCTGGTCGTCTTGGGAAACCAATATTAAACAGGAAGTTCATAATGACCAAAGCATATTAGACATGAGTATGTCCTTTTTGCCACATGGCAACAGCATACTCTACAAGAGAATCGTAGTAGCAAGTAGCCACAGTGTTCCCAATGATGATGAAAAAAGATTAAAAATAGATGAGGTAATATACGGAAAATCCGGAGCTAAGGAAGGTATCAAGTAAGAAGGAAAGTTTTGAAACTAGAGAAAGGAGAGGGAAGCAATGCATGATATAAAGAAAAGGGATGGAGTGATGAAGCACAGGAAGACAAGAATTCAGAAAAGAAGACAGGAGAGAAGGTAGCAAGAAGGGAAGGAATGCAGGCAGGCAAGGAGGCAGGGACAGATGGATTGTGGTTTGTATCAACAGTGTGAGGGATGGAGTTATAGGTGGAAGTATGGAGAAAGAAGGATCCGAAAGGAATCCTGGGGAAGGAGAGAGTGACAAACAGAGATAAGGAGGGAAGAAAAGAAATCAGGAAGGAATGAAAGCAGAAAGGAAGGAAGGATGAGAACAAGGGAGACTGGGTGGGACATAGGAGTAAGGAACCATGAAAGCAGTGAGAGGGAAGATGAAAAGGAATTGATACTTCATGGGAAGCAAGGAAATTCATAAAAATACATTGTATATTTATAAAGCTGTGTTTTTACTTGAACACTACTTAGTACATTGATATCAAATATTCAGTATCGTTTGCTTGACATAAAAATCTGTAGTGTCATTTCAAATAGGTAAAAATGAAACTCAGTTTGTACTATAGAAAATATTATTCATCTGCTGCACGGGGTCATGAGATTTCTAAGTGAATTTCTAAGTAAGGCTCAACAATATTTTTCTACGGAATGCAAGACTGGCATTGACAAGTTGACTGCCAGAGTGACAGAAAGAACACTGTACCCTGTATGATCTCCTAAGGATGCTCCAATCTGGATATTTCTATGCTCCAGATGACACCCTGATGAGGCCATCTGGCAGTGCCTTCAAGGAGCACAGATGACTTGTTGATATTAAGAAGAGTTAGAGACAATCTAATTCCCTGAAATAGTATGAAACAACAAAACCAAGAGACAAGTGTAATGACAGAATGCCTACCGAGAAAAAAACCTGACCTACGAGGTCCCAAAAGAAGTGATGACATCTTGCCTCTTTTTTCAATCAGGGGTGTAAACTTGTGTCCAATTCACCATGTCACCAACCAAGCACTCACTGACCATTTTAGGTCAGTGCATGAAACACAAACCAAACACCACTAAAGGATTTGTCAAAAGACTTATGCAAAAGTTGACCCTGGGAAATCTCTGGTTCATGGTGTCCCCATCACAATCTTGGAGGGTGCTCCCTAAATTCCCAAAGCCAGCCTAAATAAAGTGACTATAGTAAGATTTTTCTCTCCTCTTCTAAGGGAAATGATTTATATGGGATATCTCACGTTTAGTAAAGTTGGTCATTTACATGAAAGGGTAGGAAATATGTCTGTGACTACTAAAAGTCAGGAACAGAAGAAATACAACACAAAGTGACATTATATATTGTAAAATTCAATGTGTACCAAGTTACAAAAAAGTCACACATACTTTTTCTTCCAATAGTGGGTATGTAAAATATTCACGACCAGTGCAGGGAACCACAAGACAGGCACATCAATTAAAGTTTACATGGAACTCTATTTCTTTGTCTTTTATGGTGGGTAATGGACAACCAATAGCGTTTACACCAATGTTGGGATAAGGAAATGCCAACTGTGACACATTTAATGTCCTCTGCTTTTCCCTCCAGCCCTCCCCATTTGTTTCATTTTGCAATAGTACAATTGCAGCAAGTGATACTCTTAGAGTACATTATCAAGGATGGAACCATATGTGGCTTACATGTACAAATGGGGGGCGAAGCTGTATCTCCTCTTTTCTGTCTAAAGGAAAACTCCATTATGCTTTCTTGTGTTAATTTTTCCGATAGTGAACTGGTTTGATGGGGATGACATAAGAACCCTCTCGTTCACTCCATCTTGAGTATTGCAAAGTAAAATCTATGTAACAGTATGACTAGGCACTGGTTCTGTTTGATCCTATGATGTTAGAATTAAGGCAGTACTAAATGGATTCTTCAAAGGAGCTGATTGTCTTCTGTTGTAGACATTTAGTTTGGGCTCCTAAAAATTTCTTTCTCAACAACCACTTGAGAGCTATGAAGACACCATACTTAAAATCATACCAAGGTACAGAGGAGTCCTGAATCTCTCCGTCCTTTACAAGGAGACCTATATGTGCAGTGGGAAAAGTTGAGTTTGGGAAAACAATTTGGAGATCATAATAGATAGTTCATGGTTGAAAATATTGAGCTACAATGAAAAAGGAAATCTCAAGGTTCCTTGATTGGTTTAAATAGTCTCCAAACATAATTGTACACACCTTGGGTACTGGTGATCCCCTTGCAGTGTTGTGGTTGGGGCGTACATAATTCATTATTTTACTGGAACCATTCAATAAATATTAGGTTGGCTAAATTTCTCTTGGTCAGACAAACTTGTATACACAGTTGTCCCACAAATTAGTGAAAGAAAAGAGTAAATAATTTGATTGCTGTATAAACACTAGTAAAAGGACAGGTTATGCTGAAATCAAGGGCAAAAGGATAAAAATACAATGTCTCCAAAAGCAAAATTTACAAACATTTGTGTAAACCAATTCTACAACTTAACAGGGGGAAAGAGACAAAGGTGTTGGAGGTGGGGGGGTGACGGAAGAGGTAACATGATGAACGAGAAATATACTTACTGACTTACTTATGAACCTCTAATCCTTCGGTACATCACTCTGACAATAAAGGAAAAAAGAAAATACACAAGAAAAAAAGAGGAAGTTGTGTGGCATTGAAGGACTAAGCAACTCCATCTTGAAAGGAATAGCAACCATCTTGTTGTTTGTGTTAAGATAGGAATGACCCAACACATACATAAAACCCTGGAAATAACTTGTTTATTGTGAAACTAACCAGGCATTGTACTGATTCCAGGAATCAAGTTGTTTGTGTGGATGTTTATGCCGAAACCAATAGGTCATAAAACCCATTTTCCAGATAGCCCAACTAGTTTTGGAGCGTTCCGGTCACACTGACCACCCTGGAATGTCCATCGACCAATTTTAGAAGCCCCTAGCCCCGAGCCAATCAGAATGTCCTCGCACCCCAACCCTGCTTGCACCTGGTTTATGTAACTTTGTGGTTTTTCCCTTTAAATACCCATGTAAAACTTTGCTCCTGGCCTTCCTCCTAACCTCCGCTGCGTCAGTGTGTGAGACGAAGTCCGGGCTGCAGCTCGTCTAATAAAGCCTTGCCTTGCTTTTGCATTTCGGTACGTTTGGCACTTGGTGGCCTCTTGTTGGTCTGCGAGAACTTGGGCACAACAGTTGGGGGCTCGTCTGGGATCCCCAAAGACCCCCGAGACCCCAGACCCCGAAGGTAAGAAACAGCGCTGTTAATTTGTCTTGTCTTGCCCCTTGTCTGTGCGTGCGTGTTTCACTTTCGTTTTCTTGTTGGAAGCCTGCTATTCCACCTTGTACTATTTTTTTTTGTTTTTTTTTTTTAGGGACCTGTTGAGCGGACGTGCTCATCGACAACTCTGGGGGAACTGGGAGACATCCAAGGTCCTCCATCCTTGAAGGGGGACACCTGGAACCCCACCTTGATACTTGTAGGGCGCAAATCAATCGGGTTACTAGCCGGCACTAACCAAGAGGGTCGCCTCACCGAGGCTCAGACCACCCACCTTGAACTTGAGTCCACTCCTTCTGCACCATTGCAGGAGGTCGGGGGCAACTTGGGAGATCTCCAAAACATACTAGTAACTTGTTATTTTCTCAGGCCTGTGTATTTAGTACCTTCTCTGTTATTGTAATTGCTGTGTTTTCGTAGCTGTCTGGATTGAACACCTGACCAGAGCCATTGGTAATGTGCCATCTAGCCCCCTAGAATTAACCTTAGCCCATTGGAAGGAGGTTAAGGAAATTGCTCATAATCAAAGTGTGACTGGTAAGAAAGAAAAGTGGATACGTTTATGTAAATCAGAATGGCACAACTTTGGGGATGCTGAGTGGCCTCCTGAATGGAGTTTTGATATAGTTAAAATCACAATTTTACATTACAAAATCTATAATGTGCTTAGTGGGTATCCAGACCAAGTCCCTTATATAATCACATGGAGGGCACTGGTTGAAGAGGATGGCCCCACCTGGGTGCATACTTTCTTATCCCCAGCCTCTTCTCTCACCCAGGTATTCACTAACAAGACACAGGGAGAAGAAAAAGCAGAGAAGAAAGAAACAACCAAAGAAGAAAAGAAGCCGAGTCCACCTGTCTTCCAAGGGGAAAACACGGAGGAGGAAATCTTTCCTCCACCGTACTCTCCTCTCCAACCCTCCCCGCCTGAAATACAAGAAGAAGATGAGGACACAGAAGAGAACGCGCCACCAGTCCCTTCCACACCAGAGGGTCCTGCCCAGTCAACCCGTCCGCGCCTGGGAATTATGACTCCCCACAACTCCATTGCCCTTCCCCTTCCCCCCTAGGTCCTGTGGACGAAAATGGCCAACAGCAACTCCAGTACTGGCCGTTTGCCACTAGTGACCTATACAACTGGCGTACCCAAAACGCCCCCTTTTCTGAAATACCCCAAGACTTGATTCGTTTGCTTGAAACTGTCCTTTTCACTCACCAGCCCACTTGGGACGATTGTAACCAGCTTTTACAGGTTCATTCACCACTGATGAAAGGAGTCACATCCGAGAGGTGGCCAGAAAAACTTGTCCCCGGCCCCACCGGAGCGCCCCTCACAGACCCTACCACAATCGCAGTCTCCTTTCCTGAGACTCGACCAACATGGGACAACAACACTGCTGAAGGTAGGGAACAACTCCTCATCTACCGCCAGGCTCTGTTGGCAGGTCTCAAGGCGGCGGCTCGCCGACCTACTAATATGGCCAAAGTCTATGATGTGAGGCAGGGAGAAAATGAAAGTCCGGCAGCATTTCTCGAGCGGCTTATAGAAGCCTTTAGCCAGTACACTCCCTACGATCTTGAAACTCAGGAATCCGCTCAGATTGTTATGTTCACCTACATAAATCAAGCTGCCCCAGACATAAAGCGAAAGCTACAGACAATAGACAGGCTTGGGTGAAAAATCTGTTAGGGACTTAGTAGCAGTGGCGGAGAAGGTCTATAACAAAAGGGAGACAGAGGAGCAGAGACAGGAGTGAAAGGACAGGGAACGTGAAGCTGAACGTGAAAGGAGAGATAGGGAAAAAGAGAGGAATTTGGCTAGAATACTGGAGCAGCCTCAAGCACAACAGACTAGAATTCTAGCACAGCAACAAGCCCAGCACAGAAGAGATATTAGAGAAATCTTAACCTCTGTGCAACCTGGAAACTTTAGATGATCCTCGTTTCCTACCATAGAACGAAAATTCAAGCCTCATGCTAGAAAACCTAGAGTAGGAGAAAACCAGTGTGCCTATTGCAAGGAAATAGGACATTGGCTCAGGGACTGCCCAGAAATAGCCAGAAAGGAGGAGAAAAAACAAAAATAGAATCCAGAGTGTTGCCGGCCTTAGTGCTAGCTGAAGACAGTGACTGAGGGAGTGGGGCTCAGTCCCCTTCCCTGAGACTAGGGTAACTTTGAAAGTGGAGGGGAACCCAGTCACATTCATGGTGGATACAGGAGCAGAAAACTCAGTACTACTAGCCCCGAGGGGTCCAATATCCACTAAAACAACATGGGTGCAAACTGCAACTGGCACCAAACACTATAAATGGACTACCCGAAGAACATTGGACCTAGGAGTGGGCCGGGTAACCCACTCATTTCTAGTCATTCCTGACTGCCCCTACCCATTGCTTGGATGTGACCTCTTAACAAAAATGAAGGCTCAGATACAATTCACAAGTGACGGACCTTTGGTAACAGATTCAAGAGGGAAGCCTGTGAATATATTAATCACTAGCAAACTAGAAGAGGAGTACAGGCTATACCAGCATCTCAAGCCTGAGTCTCCAGAAAATGAGTGGTTACAGGCATTTCCCCAGACATGGGCAGAAACTGGTGGAATGGGACTGGCAAAACATCGTCCTCCAATCTTTGTGGAACTCAAAGCTGGGCTGACCCAGTACAAGTTCGCCAGTACCCCATGTCACTAGAAGCAAAGAAAGGGATCACCCCCCACATCAGAAAATTGTTAGAATCGGGAATCCTAAAACCCATCCAGTCAGCCTGGAATACTCCACTACTGCCTGTCAAAAAGCCTAACTCCAATGACTATAGACCAGTACAGGACTTGAGAGAAGTAAACAAAAGAGTAATGGACATTCATCCAACTGTACCAAATCCATATACTTTGCTGAGTTCCTTACCACCAAGCCACGTGTGGTATACTGTGCTAGATTTAAAGGATGCCTTTTTTAGCCTGCCCTTAGCCCCACAGAGCCAAAATTATTTTGCATTCACCTGGCATGACCCTGAAATTGGGATAAGCGGCCAACTGACATGGACTAGGCTGCCTCAAGGATTCAAGAATTCGCCCACCATCTTTGATGAAGCACCGCATGAAGACTTGAGTGAGTACCGCTCTAAAAATCCTGAGATAAGCCTGTTGCAATATGTGGATGACTTGTTGATAGCTGCCCCAGACAAAATCAGCTGCCTGAAGGGGACAGCTAGGCTCTTAAAGACTCTTGGCAATCTAGGCTACAGGACCTCTGCTAAAAAGGCACAGATTTGCAAACCTAAAGTCACCTATCTGGGCTTCATACTAAAAGAGGGCAAGCACTGGCTGTCAGAAGCATGAAAAGAGACTGTGCTAAAAATTCCTGTGCCCAAATCAGCCAGGCAAGTCAGAGAGTTCCTAGGAACAGTGCACTTTTGCCGACTGTGGATATGGCCAAGCCCTTGCATGAAGCCACCAAAAATGTCCCAGAATTCCACTGGACTGAACAAATACAAAAGGCCTTTGAGGCAGTTAAGAAAAGCCTCCTAGAAGCCCCTGCCTTAGGCCTACTTGAATAGTGTGAATAAACCATTCACACTATTTGTGGCTGAAAATAAAGGGATAGCAAAGGGGGTGCTCACCCAGCCAATTGGGCCTTGAAAAACACCGATCGCCTACTTATCCAAGAAATTGGATCCTGTTGCTGCTGGGTGGCCCCCGTGCTTGAGAATAATAGCCGCAGTAGCCCTCTTAGTAAAAGATGCAGACAAATGGACCTTGGGACAAAACCTGACTGTGGCCACTCCACACGCTCTAGAAGGGGTGCTAAAACAACTGCCCGACCGATAGATGAGCAATCCCCACATGGTTCATTACCAAACCTTGTTACTTAACCCCGCACGTATCAGTTTCTGCATACCGCCAGCATTAAACCCAGCTACCTTGTTGCCAGATCTGGACCTGGAAGCGCCTCTGCATGATTGTGAGCAGATCCTGGCCCAAGCACATAGTCTCAGGCCTGACTTGCTGGACTCAACGCTACCACAGGCCGAGCACACAGATGGCAGCAGCTTCATGCGAGAAGGAAAAAGGTACACAGGCGCGGCAGTCACCACGAATACTGAGATAGTATGGGCAGAGGCACTCCCGCAAGGAACCTCTGCACAGAGAGCAGAACTGGTGGCACTAACAAAAGCCCTACAAATGGGGAAAGGAAAGAGACTAAATATAGACACGAATAGTCGGTATGCGTTTGCTACCGTACATGTTCACAGAGCTATCTACCAGGAGAGAGGGTTACTGACGGCAGAAGGAAAAACTGTTACAAACATGCAGGAGATTCTAAATCTCATTCGGGCGCTCTGAGAACCAGCCAAGATTGCTATCATGCACTGCCCAGGACATCAAACGGGAGTTGATTTAGTGACTAAAGGAAATAACTTGGCAGACCAAGCAGCCAAGGAGGCGGCCCTCCAACCTAGAGCAGAAATATTAACCCTAGCAGATCCAGGGCCACGGACTCTGCCTCCCGTGCCCCAATATTCCCAAGAAGACCTGGAATGGATTAGGAAAATTCCTATGGCCCACAAAACCCCCAGACAGAGAAGGAAAAAGTGACTGGTTGAGAACTTGTGAAGGGAAACTTATCTTGCCACAATAA
This sequence comes from Perognathus longimembris pacificus, assembly GCF_023159225.1. Taxonomy (NCBI): domain Eukaryota; kingdom Metazoa; phylum Chordata; class Mammalia; order Rodentia; family Heteromyidae; genus Perognathus; species Perognathus longimembris. The sequence goes on from NW_025956936.1 coordinate 272,012, forward strand.
CTAGGTAAGTGGGTCCTCAAGAGAATCCACCAGGCTTCCCATATGGGGACCCAAAGAATGCAGGACTTGCTTCGTCACTCAAAAGTAAAAATTAGACAGGGAAACCAAATTGTTGAGGACATTGTCAAAGGTTGCAAAGCCTGCCAGCTCACCAATGCAGCTGCTCAACCAGTTATGAAAGGAAGCCGCCTTCGTGGAGACAGGCCAGGTGCGTATTGGCAAGTAGACTTTACAGAAATTAAACCTGGAAGATTTTGATACAAATATTTGCTAGTTTTTGTAGACACCTTTTCAGGATGTATTGAAGCTTATCCGACAAAACATGAAACTGCAAACGTGGTGGCCAACAAGATCTTGGAAGAAATCTTACCCAGGTATGGATTCCCATCCACCATTGGGTTGGACAACGGACCGGCCTTCGTCTCAGAAGTAAGTCAGGGAGTAGCCACTGCACTGGGGACTGATTGGAAATTACATTGTGCTTATAGACCCCAGAGTTCAGGGCAGGTAGAAAGAATGAATCAGACCCTAAAAGAGACCTTGACTAAATTGGCCCTAGAGACTGGCGCAGATTGGGTGTCGCTCCTTCCTTTTGCCTTATTTAGAGTAAGAAACTCACCTTATCAGCTTGGTTTCACTCCCTTTGAAATAATGTACGGGCACCCCCCGCCCATTGTTCCTAGCCTTCAGACTGAATTGCTTGCAGATTTAGATGATACTGAATTTCTATGTAAACTTAATCATTTACAGCTTGTGCATAAGAGTGTGTGGCCTCAACTTAAGGCACTATATGATTCTGCTTCTGTCCCTACCCCTCATTTATTTAGACCAGGGGACTGGGTGTTCATTCGGAAACACAACCCAAACTCCTTAGAACCACAGTGGAAGGGACCCTACGTAGTGCTGCCGACTACACCCACCGCCCTCAAGGTAGACGGCATAGCCGCCTGGGTTCACTACTCCCACGCCAAACCCTTCGCATTGGACGAAGATTTCCGTGGAGAAACATGGGAGGTCTCCAAACATCCAGACCAGCCAGTCCGCCTTCACCTCAAGAAACGAAAGTTAGACTGAATATTGCTACTATTATGATCATTTACTTTTTGCTTTCCGATTTTATTGTTCAAGTTAATCCTGATGCTAATCCTAACCCTCACCAGCCCTTCCAGTTATCTTGGCAGATCACCCCAAGAGGAGAAAACCCCTTATCTTAGCAACTAAAGAAGCCCGCCCCCTTAGGAACCTGGTGGCCAGACCTAATAGTGGACCTGTGCGACCTAGCTGCAGGCAGCTGGGACGTGCCAGATCACGATGACCCAAATCTAGATAAGCAACTTCCCGAGTGCAAGTAAAAAGAATCCTGTCTAGTCCCATGCAAATACAGCTCCCTAACATGGGGATCTGGACATCGATGTGGCCACCCAAAGCTAAGAGCTGAACTGAGGGAAGTGCCTTTCTATGTGTGTCCTAGAGATGGGAGAACTAGGGCAGATGAGAGAAGATGTGGGGGAGAAGCAGATTTCTTTTGTAAAAAGTAGGGATGTGAAACCACGGGACAAGCGCACTGGGACCCACACACCAGCTGGGACCTAATCACCATAAAATGAAACCATACAGGAAAGGGTCTAGAAAAAGAAAATAGTCTTGCTTGTGAATGGGCTAACTGGTGTTTGGGACAAGAAGCCTGCACTAAATATAGATGTAACCCTCTAGTAATTAAGTTTACCAAGAATGCTAAGACCTTCGGTGAGTGGACTAGAGGAAGGACATGGGGATTGAGATTGTACATGTCAGGGTATGATCATGGACTTACTTTCCAGCTCAAACTCATTGTTAAACCTATGACAGATGTGGCAGTGGGACACAACTCGGCCTTAAAGCCTCAGGACCACCTTGACAGGCCTGTTGTTTGGCCGACACCAGGCCCGACTCCATTCAGAGCTCCAGAACCCTCTCTTAATTTAACGCTGGCTCCAGCTACCAGACCCTCCTCTCCCATGTATACTTTGGCCTATTTATCCAATAATAAGAATCCCCTAGTAAACCTGATGCAGAAATCCTATATAATCTTGAACCATACTCAGCCCAATTTGACTAGATCTTGCTGGTTATGTTATGATGTTGCTCCACCCTATTATGAAGGAATTGCTGTCTCTGATAACGTGTCTCAAGCCAAGGAAGAAGAGTCTTGCAGGTGGAAGTCAAAAGTAGGGCTCACCCTAACTCGAGTTACTGGTTCAGGCACGTGTATTGGAAAACCGGGGAAAGAAATGGCTCCTTTATGTAACCACATTATCAATCATAAATCAGCAAGTGGTTACTGGCTGCCTCCACAAGTTGCTTGATGGGTATGCTCTAAGACGGGCATGCTCTAACCTCTTGTGTACACTCTGCTGTCTTAAAGGACTTTGAGGATTCCTGTGTGTGTTAGTGCGACTGGTACCCACTATATCTTACTATCCAGAGCCAGATTTCTTGGACTGTTTACAGGGCTCCTGGAAGCAACTCAGTCTAGAATACAATCCCCGGGTGAAAAGAGAGCCCTTTACAGCTTTAACCTTAAGTATATTAGTAGGAGCCAGCCTAGTTGGACTAGGTACTGGAGTAGCCTCCCTCATCCAACAGAAAGGATATTATGATGACCTACGAATGGCCATAGATGAGGATATTAAGAAAATAGAAGAATCCATCTCTCACCTCCAGGAATCCCAGACATCCTTATCATAAGTAGTTCTCTAAATTAGGAGAGGGCTATACTTACTGTTTCTACAGCAAGGAGGACTTTGCACTGCATTGGGAGAAGAGTGTTGTTTCTATGTTGACCATTCAGGAATAGTAAAAGAGAACATGTCCAAAGTCAGAGAAGGATTAGAAAAGAGACGGAGAGAATATGAATCAAAATAAGGCTGGTTTGAAAGATGGTTTAATTCTTCCCCATGGCATACTACTGTAATATCCACTTTGTTGGGACCCCTGGTGATTATCATTCTCCTACTAACGTTCAGGCCTTGCATCCTAAATAGATTAGTACAATTCATGAAGGACAGTCTAAACACCATGCAGTTAATGGTACAAGGGAGCAGGTACATACCTGTTTCAGAAAGGGAATTGTTAAGATTGACTCAAGTCTGAAACACAAGATTTTGCTTCATGTCCATAACTCTAGGGGGGAATGAAGGACTAAGACAACTCCATCTTGAAAGGAATAGCAACCATCTTGTTGTTTGTGTTAAGCTAGGAATGACGCATCACATACATAAAACCCTGGAAATAACTTGTTTATGGTGAAACTAACCAGGCATTGTACAGATTCCAGGAAGCAAGTTGTTTTTGCAGAAGTTTTTGTCGAAACCAATAGGTCATAAAACCCATTTCCCAGATGGCCCAACCAGTTTGGGAGCGTTCCGGTCACACTGACCGCCCTGGAATGTCCATCGACCAATTTCAGAAGCCCCTAGCCCTGAGTCAATCAGATTTGTCCTCGCACCCCAACCCTCCTTAGACCTGGTTTATGTAACTTTGTGGTTTTTCGTTTTAAATACTAATGTAAAACTTTGCTCCTGGCCTTCCTCTTAACCTCTGCTGCGTTGGTGTGTAGGACAAGGTCTGGGCTACAGCTTGCCTAATAAAGCCTTGCCTTGCTTTTGCGTTTCAGAACGTCTGGCTCTTGGTGGTCTCTTGGTGGTCTGTGAGGACTTGGGCACAACAGCATGAAGTAGGTTATGGTCCTAATCTGAATCCGTTAGAAATAATACAATTGTAGACATGAACGGATTAGGTTCAAACAGTCGATCAGAGAAACTGAACAGGGAAATGATGAGCATCACCCAACCCCCAAGCTTATACAGCTGTATGGGAAGAGTTGAGAAAATTAAAAAAGATCTCAACCCACTGTGCTAGATAAAAGGAAGACTAAGATGGCTCAGACACTGAGGAAAAAATATGTCATGAGCCTACTAAAGACAGATTGACCCATGTGGAGATAATTTTGGAATCACTTATAGCCCTATTGTCACAACATCATCCCAAACAGCAAACTCCTGTAAAGGGAGAGACTTGTGGGCTCTTCCCAGAATCCTGTCGGTCTTTGATCCTTTCCCACCACAACCTCCGCCTGATAGGGTCTCACAACTAGTACCATCTCAGCCTGTGCTGTTAAAGGCTCCTGGCCCTCCTACACGTAAGAGTGGCACACTTCCTTGGCTCAGGCTGCTCAAGTAGGGAGGACATTTCTGGTTTTCATTTATTCCCTTACAGGCAGGATGAAGATAACAAAAGAGTTCATCAGGCTTTGCCATTTAAACAAATAAGAGATCTAAAGAATGCTTGTGTTCAATATGGCCCTACAGTGCCGTTTACTCAAGTCAGTCTTCTTTATTTATTTATTCATTGGCCAATCCTGGGTCTTCAACTCAGGGCCTGAGCACTGTCCCTGGCATCTTTTTGTTCTAGGCTAACACTCTACTACTTGAGCCACAGCGCCACTTCTGGTCATTTTCTATATATGTGGTGCTGGGGAATAGAACCCAGGGCTTCATGTAAATGAGGCAAACACACTTGCCACTAGGCCATATTCCCAGCACACTGAAGTCATTCTTGAAACCTTGGCTACTAAAATTTTATGCCCAAATTGCCAAGCAGCCATCAGGCCTTCTAAGAAAAAAGGAGGAATAAATGACTCTATTCGGCTTTGTGCAGACTTTGGGCCATCCTATGTGCAGGGCCTCACGCTGGCTGCAGGGCTCCAAGGGCCGACTGTGACAAAGTTTGGGCACATGCGCTGTATGGGGAGAAGGCGACGGGGACATCTATGTACTGCTGGGATTCCGGCATCTGTTTTTCCTGCAGACAAATGGACCAATTAATGGCTCACTGCCCTAATCAGAAAAGGAGAGCTGAGTGAAATTTGTCCCCATTGTAAAACCGGGATGCATTTTGTTACAAATTGCTGAGCTACTTTGAATGACTCTGGCCGCCAGATTTCAGTCAACTCGCAGAGAAGCCAGCCCCTGGCCCTACAAAATAATTTTGGGGCGGCTCCTTCCTTCCCCCAACCTCAAGCCTATCCCCCAACAACTTGCAGCAAAAATCAGTTTTAAGTCTCCACTGAGCAACTTCCTCTGAGGAAGTGCAGGACTGGATCTCTGTTCCTCTACCTGCACCGTACTGGTTTTGGAAATGGGATTTCAGGCCCTCCATAGAGGAGTCCTTGGCCCCCTTCCAAGGAAATTTGTTGGCTTATTGTTAGGTCACAACTGCTCTGCACTGAGGGGCTTAAGTATTATTCCAAGAGTGATAGATCAGGACACTAATGGAGAAATAAAAATCATGGCTTCAGTGCCAGCTAGTGCTGTCTCTATCCCGGCAGCTCATTCACGTTCCTTTAATTTTTGTCGGTGCCTCAGCAACTACAAACCCAAGGGGCGAAAGGAGTTTTTGGTCTTCCGAAAAATTTGGGTTCAAAACATAAAATGGGAATGGCCCGGGGATGGCTTCTTCTCATATTTTCAGACATCAATATGTTGAGACTACCTCTTGGGCTGTAAAAACCCAATCTTCTCAAGGCATTTCCATCCATTTATCTAAGAGGTTAGCAATATTGCCCATTGACCGCTGGTTGAAATATAGGTCTGTGGCACATATAATAGGTTATATTCCAATGCAAATGACTCACTAGCTGGGGCCACAAATGAGCCAATTCCTCCAGTACTTGTACCTTAGTGAAAGAGATCAACAAACAAACATGTGCTTCAATCTTAATGTGACCTTGGGGTATTCCAAAGGATATGAAACTTAGGCAAGTCATGGGTGAATGATTGGCAATTTCCCTATTTCTATCCAGTCCCTTCTAGGTTCCTTGGTTACTTCTAGCTCCAGTATTCATATAGCTGGCCTCTACACACATGCATGTCTAGCACAATGATGATCAAGATGTCCTTATCCTGGTTGTGGTGGGTAACCTATATAAAACCGGAAGTGCACAATGACCAAAGCATATCTTAGACATGAGTATGTCCTTTTTGAAACATGGCAAAAGCGTGATCCACAACAGAATAGTAGTAGCAAGTTGCCACAGTGTTCATAATGGTGATAGAAAAAAGGAAAAAAAAAAAGATAATAGGTAATGTACCATAAATCAAGAGCTAAGAAAGGTAAAAATAGGAAGGAAAGTTATGGAAGGTAAGAAAGAGAGGGAAGGAATGGATGATAGAAAGAAAAGGGAAGGGGTGATGAAGCCAAGGAAGACAGGAGGGAAGGTAGCAATGAGGGAAGGAATGCAGGCAGGGAAAGAGGCAGGGAGAGGTGGATTGTGGTATGTATCGACAGTGGGTGGGACAGAGTTAATGGAGGAAGTATGGAGGAAGAGGTTCTGAAGGTAATCCTGGGGAAGGAGAGAGATGAGGAGAGATAAGGAAGGAAGAAAAGGTAGCAGGAAGGGATGATTGCAGAAAGGAAGGAAAGATGAGAGCAAGGGAGACTTGGGTTGGAAATAGAAGCAAGGCAATATGAAAGCATTGAGAGGTCAGATGAAAAAGAAAGGGTTATGGTTGTAACTACACTATCTCTGTAATCTTATCTGAGTATATTGGAAACCGTGTTTACTGGTATTGGAAGTAGGAAATTCAAAGGGAATACCAAATTTGAGAGCAACAGGGTAAAAAAAGAGAAATAACTACAAAAGCAATACTTGCAAAACTGTTTGGTGTAAGTGAACTGAACCCCTGGGGGGGGAGGGAAAGGGGGGGAGGGAGGGGGGAATGAGGGACAAGGCAACAAACAGTACAAGAAATGTATCCAATGCCCAACATATGATACTGTAACCTCTCTGTACATCAGTTTGATAATAAAAATTTGAGGAAAAAAAAAAAGAAAAAGAAAGGGTATTTGGTGAGAAGCAAGGAAATTCATAAAAATACATAGGAAATTTATAAAGCTGTGCTTCTACTTGGACACTACTTAGTACACGGATATCAGACATTCAATATAATTGATCTGACAAACAATGCTGTAGTGTCTTTTCAATAGGAAAAAAATTAATCTCAGTTTCTACTACAGAAAATATTTTTCATCCACTGCACCAGGTCATAAGATTTCTAAGTAAATTTCTAAATAATTCACAAAAATATCTTCTACGGAATGCAAGAAAGGCATTGACAAGTTGACTCCCAGAGTGACAGAAAGACCACTGTGTCCTGAAACATCTCATGGGGATCCTCCTCTGGATATTTCTATCCTCCAGATGACACCCTGCTGAGACCAACTGGCAGTGCCTTCAATGAACACAGAAGACTTGCTTGATAATGGAAAGAGTTAGAGAAAATCTACCGCCCCCAAATAGACTGTAAGAAACACCAAATCCACGAGACAAGTTTAATGACAGAGTGCCCACAGAGACAAAACTTGACCCTCCAGTGACCAAAAGAAGGGATGATCTCTTGAACTTCTTTCATATAGGGGTGTATACTTGTGTCCAAGTCACCACATCACTTACCCCACACTCACTGACCAGTTTCAGTCAGTACATGAAACACAAAGCACTCCCTACTAAAGGATTTTATAAAGGACTTATGCAAAAGGTGACTCTGGGAAGACTATGGGTCACAGGGTTCCCATCTCAGTCCCAAGGCCAACTTAAAAAACCGTGACTCTAGTAAGAATTTTCTCTTCTCTCTAAAGGAAAATGAGTTATAGGTGATGCCTCAAGGTTCGGTAAAGATGGTCATTCGGATGAATGGCGAGGGTATTTGTCTGTTAGTACTAAATGTAAGGGACCTAAGACATAAAACACAAAGTGATGGGCAGCTCCCCAACTAGTGTCTGGTTGTAAAGGAAAGATGATATGGAAACTAAGTTCAATGGAACAGAGCCATCTGTGAGCCCTAATTTAAATGAATCAGGTCAATATTTCATCATGAGGGGGCTGAGCTACACCTCCCATTGGACAGGGTTGAATGACAGGAACAGCAAGAAAACAAGTGAGGGAAACAGAATCATATGAATTACAATAAGAAATGTAAATGGGCCCTGAGGAGGAAATCTATTGTTTGTCACTTTCTAATTCCTAATGGGCCCTGCACGATCTGACAGGAGATTGCTCAGGTATAGTTTGAACTGTTACCTCCAGCCCACCTTGAGTTTTTGCCACCTCTTGAAAATTATAAGTATTCATTGCTTTCCCCATATTAGCCTCTAGTTCAGCAGCTGATGTTATGACAGCATTGTGAGAAATCATAAAGAGAGCTGCATGCATTAATGCCCAAATAGACCTAAATGGAGCTGGAACATTGTCACCACACCATATGCCATTTCTGCATTACTCTTCCCTCACTTCCAGGATTCTAAGTCTAAAATCCTCCTCTAATCTTCTAAAATCGTTTCCTCTGGGAATAAAAGATTATACTCCCTTACCTCCTGCATGCACTCATGTATTTCTGAATGCGAGGTTATAGCCCATTTAGGATTCAGAACCTGGTGGATAAGATTAGACAAAGAAGCACATTAAGCTTGCTCCATATCCCCATAATGTTTTCAGTTCCTCTGGAGAGCTCGCTACACAGCTTTGCTATCTCTTGTGATTTAAAATGTCCCTTAGTTCCCCTTGAGAGTTCACAACGTAGTTTCCTGTATCTCCTTTGGATCAAATGCCATGCCCCACTTTGGGGGACAGATATGGGACAAATGGTAACTGCAACGAAGAAAGGATATGGGGGACGTGGTTTTTTGAGAAGAATGCATGTGCTTTATGTTTGGGGTGTCAGGGTTATATGGGGTTAGAGATCAATTCACAATTGCAAGAACAATTCAGAAAAATTTGTCACTCTGTTCATATCATGGATATCATTACAAGACCGGATCAGATTAGCAAAGGTAAAACTCTAATCGGCTTCCGCAAAATTCAATTGACTTCACAATAGAATTCCTAATATTGTGAAAGCATTTCTCAGGAGTAGTTGGAGGAACAATACAATCCAAGAATTTTCTAATCAGGGAAGGATAATCTTATGACAAAGTGGTTAAGATTGGCCAAAAAACAGAGAAAATCCTTAGGAGGAGTTTTCCTCAACTGGACCCCGGGAAAGGGTGTCAGATATCCTTGCTGAGGCTGTCTCCCTCTGTTCAATGGAATGTCATAGTTCCACTATCTATGCATGTCGATTTGGGAGATCTTGTTGATCTAGCGGTGTGAATGTGTGTGTATTTCTGCTTGTTTGTGGTTGTGTGGAGGTGAGCTTTTAGGTAAAGGATTTGCAAATCATTACTTGTGGGGCACCTCCCGCCCCAGCTGCTTTGTATCATTAATAGGCGATTCTACTCACCCCTTCTGCTGCTCTCCCACCCGTTTAAAAGTGCAGCTCTTTCTACCATTAAATGAGTCTTAGCATTGACTTGGTTCCCAGAGTGTCTGTTTGTCCTCTGAGGAAAGTGGGGCTGGGATAGCAGTCTGTCTGCCCTCTTTTCCTCTTCTTGGCTCATCAGGGAGGGGCGTGTTTTCCCAACTCCCCCGCAGTACAGGAGAGCTTGGGAGACTAAACACCCCCACATTCACTCATGGCTGTGAAGTAGCTTCTACCTTTCAACAGAAGTTCTTATTTCTCAGCCTGCTGTAACTGTGGAATTGTAATAATATGTAATTTTCAGTGCTCTGGACCTATCACAATGAAACCTAGGTTTTGTTATACGAAAGAATCACTTGCAGTTGCTATGGCTGGTATAGGACCCTATGTTTACACTTGCACCGCTTTTACCTCAAGGCTTGGGGCTCATTATTCTGTATGCAGGATTCAAGAGTCCATTAGTAAATAGATGAGAAATGAAAATGAAATCATGCACATTATCTCACAGGTTTCCATCTGAAACAATTTTATTTCTTCACCTCTCTAAGTTAATTGAAATAGAAAAAATCCAGATAATTTAACAGAAGATAATTTGCAGCATTGTAGGATATCTACAGTTTATAAATTTTATACTCGCATGCACTTGTGAGATGACAACATCAAAGTATTGTGCTTTTATCTGTAGCTTCCCTTCCTGCAGATATAGTGTCACAGGCATTCCTTGTGCCAGCTTTAGCTCTTTCTGTGAGATCATCCCATACAGTGAAAATTGCCAACCCTAAAAATGTCAGCAACTGAATTTTAGGAATATTTTCATAACCATGTTTTCAGACAGGACTTGTACATTGTACCTGTCATTATGAAATACTGACTACCATGCTCATTGTTGGTAGATTCACGTTAATATACCAGATCTGTGATCAACTTCCATCACATTTGGGAAGTGCAAGTACGCAGCCCTCGGCTCTGGACATTAAGCTAGAAAGGCAAGAGGCAGTGAATGCCATAAAATAACTTTTAGGCGTGGCAGTCTGACCAGCTGATTGATTCCTTTGTCAATGTGGAGGATTCTATTGGACTCATAGGTACACACATTATCCACAGAGGAAAAATCAGTCTCCAATTTAGGATAAAAGGATTAGCATCAGAGTTTCTAAGAAAGATTCTGACTGGTTACCTAGCACATGGTAGGAGACCAAAGACGTTTATGTGATGTCACAGAATGCTTATTGTGGTCTAGCTGTGTGCTAGACCTACTTGAGCAGACATACCTACTCTCCAGGACTCCTTAAACTGTAGTGTACCCTACTTTGCAGATGGGATGAGGAGTTGAACATGCAGGAAACTGACATGAAGGAACATTTTTCAAATGTGCCTAGTACGTTCCAACAGAGCTGTACAGGTTCTGAGACCTCCAACCTACCCTCCTGGTGGGAACCCTCACTCACAGAGGAGGCGGCATTATGGTCTGCGTTTGAGGAATTGGCTTTTCAAGCTTTGTGTCAGGTATCTTGGGTCCAATGACTACAATCCCAGGGTTGTGACTTGGAATCGGATCTAGATCCTGATTTTCTTTCCCTGACTTTTCCCAGAAAGCTTTGGACAATAGTAGAAAGTGACAAATTCAAGTCAATTTGGTGGGGTGAGGAGGGAACTTCTGTTGTGATTAATGAAGATCTATTTAAAGAAGAAATTTTGGGACGAAAATATCCTGTCAAGATATTTGAAATGAACACCATAAAAAGTGTAATTCGACAGCTGATTATGTACGGGTTCAGTAAACTTCATCACCAATTTGTTCATTCTGCTTCTCTGCTTGACTTCTTGACAGAGGAACAGGAAGGCTCGTCTTTAAGGAAGGTAATTTCAATATTCTTTTCCCTTTCATAGCTATACATACCTCTCTTGGTACACCTGTTTCCTCAGTCAGTGAACTAGAGAAATTCCAAAGCTCAAATTACTTTCTAATGTAATGGAAAGGGCTGGGAATAAGGCCTAGTGGCAAGAGTGCTTGGCTCCTACACAAGAAGCTCTCAGTTCAATCTGCAGCACCACATATATGTGTAAAATGGCTAGAAGTGTTTCTGTGGCTCAGGTGGCAGAGTGGTAGCCTTGAGCGGGAAGAAGACAGGGATGGTGCTTAGGCCCTGAGTCCCAGGCCCAGAACTGGCCAAACAAAAATGTAACAGAAAGAAAGGTTCAGTTCATAAAGGACAAATTTTGACTTTACCATTAGAACTTACAGAAATATCCCGAACCAATTATAATTATACCTTTGGACTGTGTACAACACCACATAACAACGTCTCTGTGTTCAACCTGACAGATCCTATTGGTTCAGAACATCGTTGTATTTATTTGTTACTCTTCTACTAAGCCCTGCATATAGTTAAAGTTTTTATGTGTCAATTGACTCTTTTGCCTTTGTGAGTAAAAAGTAATTCCTCTCCTTTGCTAGGTTTGGCTCTGAGTCTCTCTGCTTCAAATGTCTCCAAGTAACTTTCTCCTTTTGTTTTAGTTTCTGTGCTACCAGAATCCAAATTTCAAACAAGGAAGTCCAGAACTGTTAGCAAGAATAAGACGAAAAGTCAGGATTAAAAAGTTTTCTGTAACAACTGAATCATTGCCTGTGAAACTGGACGAACAATTGCACCTGGGACCTGAGGGTAATGCCAGTAATCTCAAAACAGATTTAGTCTCTGACACTAGTACTGAAGGAATCCTTTCAACATCACGAAGTTCAATGCTGTCTCCTAGATCCCAGCCATCTGGGTTAGCATCATTGTCAATTGACCATTAGTTGAAATTAAACTATAGCATAAATAATGGGTTATATTCAAATGGAAATGACTCACTACCCGGGGAGACAAATGAGCCAGTTACTCCAGGGACAACTACCTTAGTGAAACAGATCAACAAACAAACATGTGCTACAATTTGAAACTGACCAAGAGGTATTCCAAAGGATATGAAACTTAGGCAAACATTGGTGAACAATTGGCCATTTTCCCATTTCCATCCATTCCCCTAAAGGAGCCTTGTTTACTTCCAGCTCCACTATTCATATAACTGGCATCTACATGCATGCATGTGTTGCACAATGATGATCAATTTGTCCTCATCCTGGTCGTCTTGGGTAACCAATATTAATCAGGAAGTACATAATGACCAAAGCATATTAGACATGAGTATGTCCTTTTTGCCATATGGCAACAGCGTACTCTACAACAGAATAGTAGTAGCAAGTAGCCACAGTGTTCCCAATGATGATGAAAAAAAGATTAAAAAAAGATAAGAGGTGATATACCAAAAATCCGGAGCTAAGGAAGGTACCAAGTAAGAAGGAAAGTTGTGGAACTAGAGAAAGGAGAGGGAAGCAACGAATGATATACAGAAAAGGGATGGAGTGATGAAGCACAGGAAGACAAGAATTCAGGAAAGAAGACAAGAGAGAAGGTAGTAAGGAGGGAAGGAATGCAGGCAGGGAAAGAGGCAGGGACTGATGGATTGTGGTTTGTATCAACAGTTTGTGGGATGGAGTTAAAAGTGGAAGTATGGAGAAAGTAGGATCCGAAAGGAATCCTGGGGAAAGAGAGAGTGACGAACAGAGATGAGGAGGGAAGAAAAGAAACCAGAAAGGAATGAAAGCTGAAAGGAAGGAAGGATGAGAACAGGGAGACTGGGTGGGACTTAGCAGTAAGGAACCATAAAAGCAGTGAGAGTGAAGATGAAAAAGAATTGATATTTCATGGGAAGCAAGGAAAATCATAAAAATACATTTTATATTTATAAAGCTGTGTTTTTACTTGGACACTACTTAGTACATTGATATCAAATATTAAGTTTCGAAAGAAATATTAATTGCCCTACTGGAACAATAACTTACAAAGTGATAGAATAAGTAATCAACAGCCTTCCAAAAAAAAAAAAAAAAAGAAACGCGAGGCTCAGATGGATTCTCCAAGAATTCCATAAAAATCTTTAAGGACGAACTATTAGCAATACTCCTCAAGTTCCTTAGAAAAATGGAAACAGAGGGAGAAATCCAGTATTGAGGAAAATGTGGAGAAAGAAGTTAATGAAATAGGCAACCTATTTAAGAAAACATTAGCCGAGTTCTTCAGAAATATTCAGAACGATAGGCCTATACAGAAACAAGAAGCAATTAGACGGCAAACTGACCAGAGCAGAGAAGAGCATCCAATAGACACTCAACTAACCCAGACTTCTCAGCAAAGACCATAAAAGCAAGGAGAGCCTGAAATAAGGTATACCAAAAGCTAAATAAAAATTACTACCAACAAAGAATACTGGACCCAGCTAAAATCTCATTCATAGGGAAAAGTTTAATAAAAGTCTTCCACAGTAAGGAAAAACTGAAACAATATATCTCCACCAAACCAGCTTTAGAGAAAATCCTCAAAGATGTACTATCCATGGAAAATAATCAACATCCCAATACAGACAGAGAAATGAACCCTAAGTAGAAAACCAGAACATTAGATCAAGAATTGGGAAGACACTATTTTAAACATGATAGCTATAATGAAGGAAGAAATGGTCATCTCTCAATCCCAACTCTCAACATTAATGGACTTAATTCTCCAATCAAACGACATAGGCTCATAAGTTGGATCAACAATCAGGATCCATCTTCCTGCTGCCTCCAAGAGACTCATCTATCCAGCTAAAGCAAACATCTTCTAAGAGTGAAAGGCTGGAATAAAACCTACAAGCAATCTGCAATCATAGCAGGCTGCAGTTGCAATCCTACTATCAGATAAAATTGACTTCAAATTAAAAATAGTAAGAAGACACAAAGAAGGTTACTACATACTAATAAACGGATCTCTCCTACAGGAGGATATAACCATCCTAAATATCTACACAACAAATACAGGAACACCCAACTTCATCATACAAACACTACTGACTGTAAAAACACTCACACACACACACACATTGATAGTTGGGGACTTTAAGACTCCACTGTCACCTGTGGACACATCAACATGCCAAAAAGTGAACAAAGAAAAAGATCTAAACAACTGCATAAACCAACTAAACTTAACCGACATCTACTGAATAGTCCATCCAGCAACACCAGAAAAGACATTATTTCAGCAACACATGGGGCATTATCCAAAATAGATCACATCTTAGGGAACAAAGAAAATCTGTACAAATTCAGGAGTATCAAAATCATTCCGTTTCTTCTCTCAGACAACAATGGAATAAAAGTAGAGCTCAACTCAAAAGCCAACACAGAAAATACTACAATTCATGGAGACTAAACAACACAGTGCTGAACCATCTGTGGGTCATTGAAGAAATTGAAGCAGAAGTTCAAATATTTATGGAATTCAAACAAGATGAGTACACAAAATACCAGCTCCTTTGTGACACAGCAAAGGCTGTTCTCATAGGAAAATGTATATCTCTCAGTGACTAGATGAACAAACTTGAGAAATAGCAACTCATCAACTTAAGGAAGCCCATTAATCTCCTCGAAAGAGAACAACAGTCTAAACCCATGTCAATAGACCGAAGCCAATAATTAAAATCAAATCAGAATTAAATGAATTAGAACCAAAAAATTGAAAGAATCAACAAAACAGAGTGGGTTCTTTGAAAAAATTAACAAGTTAGACAGACCCCTAGCAAAACTGACCAAAAAATGAAGGCAGCACACCGAAATAAAGAAGATTAGAGAAGAAACAGGTAACATTATCACAGAAACAACCACATTTCAGAACACAATAAAAGACTATTTTGCAAAAGTTTATGCCACAAATTTGAGAACCTGGAAGAAATGGACAATTTTCTAGAAAAAATTATATCCACACACTCAACCATGAAGATTTTAAAGCTTCTCAATAGGCCCATATCCAGCATTGAAATAGAAACAACAATAAGTGATCTCTCATCCAAGAAAAGCTAATGTCCGCACAGATTCACAGCAGAATTCTACAAGGCCTTTCAAAGCAGAATTTACTCCAATAATTCTCAAAATCTTCAAGGGAATGGAAAGAGAAAGTTCACTACCAGACACATTCAATGAATCCAGTATAACCCTCATCACAAAACCAGTCAGAGAGTCATCATGGGAAAAGAACTACACACCAATTTCCCTGATGAACAGAGATGCAAAAATTCTCATAAAATTCTGGCCAATAGGGTTGGGGATATAGCCTAGTGGCAAGAGTGCCTGCCTCGGATACAGGAGGCCCTAGGTTCGATTCCCCAGCACCACATATACAGAAAACAGCCAGAAGCGCCGCTGTGGCTCAAGTGGCAGAGTGCTAGCCTTGAGCGGGAAGAAGCCAGGGACAGTGCTCAGGCCCTGAGTCCAAGGCCCAGGACTGGCCAAAAAAAAATAAAAATAAAAAATTCTGGCCAATAGACGTCAACAGGTCACTCAAAAAATCATACTCCATGATCAAAACTGGATTTATGCAAAGTTTGTTCAATATACGCAAGTCAATTAACATAATCCACCACAGCAAAGTTGTTTCAATACATGCAAGTGAATTAATGCAATCCGCCATATCAAGGGAGAAAGATAAAGAACCACATGGTTTTATCTCTGGATGCGAAAAAGGCATTTGATAAAATAAAGCACCCATTTATGATAAAAGCCCTGGAAAAATTGGGATTCCTGGGAAAACTCCTGATTATAATATAGACAGTTTATGACAACCCACAGCAAGCATAATTCTAAATTGTGAAAAGCTAGAGCCATTCGCCTTGAAATTAGAAGCAAGATAGGGATGTCTTCTCTCTCCCCTCCTCTTCAATATGGTTCTAGAATTCCTAGACAGAGCAATTAGGCAAGAAGAAAATATAAAGGGGATACAAATAGGGAAAGAGGAAGTTAAATTTTCTCTCTTCACAGATGACCTCATCCTGTAAACAAAGAACATCATAGGCTGTACTCACAAGCTGCTAGAGCTGATCCAAAACTTTGGCAAAATTGCAGGATATAAAATAAACCATAAAAAAGCAATGGTTTTCTATATGCTAATGATCTGAACCCCAAGGCTGAAATCAGGAAAGCAACTCCTTTTGCAATAGCCTCCAAAAATATAAAATACCTAGAAATAACCTTAACCAAGAAGTGAAAGATTTCTATGAGGAGAACTTTAAAATCCTGAAAAACAAAATTAAGACAGAACTAAGGAAATGGAATAACCTCCCATGCTCATGGATGTGGGGGTGTTTAGTCTCCCAAGCTCTCGTGTACTGTGGAGAGTTGGGAAAAAACGCCCCTCCCTGATGAGCCAAGAAGAGGAAAAGAGGGCAGACAGACTTCTATCCCTGCCCCACTTTCCTCAGAGGACAAACAGTCTGGGAACCAAGTCAATGCTAAGACTCATTTAATGGTAGAAAGAGCTGCACTTTTAAACGGGTGGGAGGGAGGCGGAAGGGGAGGAGTAGAATCGCCTATTAATGATACAAAGCACCTGGGGCGGGACTGCCCCACAAGTAATGATTTGCAGGTCCTTTACCTAAAAGCTCACCTACACACAACCACAAACAAGCAGAAATACACATACATTCACACCCCTAGAACAACAAGATCTCCCAAATCCACATGCATAGATAGTGGAACTATGACATCCCATTGAACAGAGGGAGATTAGCCTCAGCAAGGATTTCTGACACCCTTTCCTGGAACTCCTGGGGTCCAGTTGAGGAAAACTCACCTACACACAACCACAAACAAGCAGAAATACACACACATTCACTCCACTAGTTCAACAAGATCTCCCAAATCCAAAAGCATAGACAGTGGAACTATGACATCCCATTGAACAGAGGGAGACTTAACCTCAGCAAGGATTTCTGACACCCTTTCCTGGAACTCCTGGGGTCCAGGTGAGGAAAACTCCTCCTAAGGGTTTCCTCTGTTTGTTGGCCAATCTGAAGCACTTTGTCATGAGATTCTCCTTCCCATATTAGAAAACTCTTGGAATGTATTGTTCCTCCAACTACTCCTGAGATATGCTTTCACAATCTTAGGCGTTCTATTGTGAAGTCAATTGAATTTTGTGGAAGCCGATTAGAGTGTTATCTTTGCTAATCTGATCCGGTGTTGTAGTGATATCCATGATATGAACAGAGTGGCAAATTTTTCTGAATTTTTCTTGCAATTGATTGATTAATTGATCTCTAACCGCATATACCCCTGACATCCCAAAATAAAGCACATGCCTTCTTCTCAAAAAACCACGTCCCCCATATCCTTTCTTCGTTGCAGTAACCATTTGTCCCACATCTGTCCCCCAACGTGGGACATGGCATTTGATCCAAAGGAGATCCAGAAAACTACGTTGTGAACTCTCAAGGGGAACTAAGGGACATTTTTAATCACAAGAGATAGCGAATCTGTGTAGCGATCTCTCCAGAATAACTGAAAACATTATGGGGATATGGGACAAGCTTAAGGTGCTTCTTTGTCTAATCTTATCCACCAGGTTCTGAAACATAAATGGGCTATGATCTCCCATTCGGAATACATGAGTGCATGCAGGAGGTAAGGGAGTATAATCTTTTATTCCCAGAGGAAACGATTTTAGAAGATTGGAGAAGGATTTTAGACTTAGAAGCCTGGAAGCGACTAAAGAGTAATGCAGAAATGGCATATGGTGTGGTGACAATGTTCCAGCTCCATTTAGGTCTATTTGGGCCTTAATGCATGCAGCTCTCCATATGATTTCTCACAATGCTGTCATAACATCAGCTGCTGAACTAGTGGCTAATATGGGGAAAGCGAGGAATACTTATAATCTTCAAGAGGTGGCAAAACCTCGAAGTGGGCCGCAGATAACAGTTCAAACTATACCTGAGCAATCTCCTGTCAGATCTGTTACAAAAAATTTAAACATTCTTCGGCGTCTATATATGATCCTTCAGAGAATGACGCTAATTTAGGCAGTTCAGCAGCACAGTGGGAGCTCTACATAGGTTATTGAGTCCTGCAGGTCCCATCAGGAAGTAGAAAGTGACAAACAATAGATTTCCTCCTCAGGGCCCCTTGACATTTCTTATTGTAATTCGTATGATTCTGTTTCCCTCACTTGTTTTCTTGCTGTTCCTGTCATTCAACCCTGTCCAATGGGAGGTGTAGCTCAGCCCTCTCATGATGTATATTGACCTGATTCACTTAAATTAGGAAAGTTGTAATACGGGGCTCACAGATGGCTCTGTTCCAGTGAAGTGAGTTTCCATATCATCTTTTCTTTACAACCAGTCACTAGCAGGGGAGCTGCCGCATCACTTTGAGTTTTATTTCTTAGGTCCCTTACATTTAGTACTAACAGACAAATACCCTCGCCATTCATCTAAATGACCATCTTTACCGACCGTGAGGCATCACATATAACTCATTTTCCTTAAGAGAGAATAGAAAATTCTTACTAGAGTCACGATATTTTAAGTTGGCTTTGGAACTTATTGAACACTCCCAAGACTGAGATGGGGACCCCGTGACCCAGAGTCTTCCAGACTCAACTTTTGCATAAGTCTGTTATAAAATCCTCTACTAGTTAGTGCTTTGTGTTTCATGTACTGACTGAAACAGGTCAGTGAGTGTTGGGTAGGTGATGTGGTGACTTGGACACAAGTATACACCCTTAACTGGAAAAAGTTCAAGAGTTCATCCCTTCTTTGGTCACTGGAGGGTCAGGTTTTGTCTCTGTGGGCACTGTTATTAAACTTGTCTCATGGTTTTGTTGTTTCTTACTGTCTATTTGGGGTCGTAGATTTTCTCTAACTCTTTGCATTATCAAGCAAGTCTTCTGTGTTCCTTGAAGGCATTGCCAGTTGGTCTCAGCAGGGTGTCTTCTGGAGGATAGAAATATCCAGAGGGGAGGATCACCATGAGATGTGTCAGGGCACAGTGTTCTTTCTGTCACTCTGGGAGTCAACTTGTCAATGCCTGTCTTGCATTCCATAGAAGATATTTTTGTGAATTATTTAGAAATACACTTAGAAACCTAATGACCTGGTGCAGCTCAAAAATAATATTTTCTATAGTAGAAACTGAGTTTCATTTTTTCCTATTGGAAATGACACTACAGCATTGTTTGTCAGATCAGTTATATTGAAAATCAGTGTACTAAGTAGTGTCCAAGTAGAAGCACAGCTTTATAAATTCCCTATGAATTTTTATGAATTTCCTTGCTTCCCACCAGATATCCTTTCTTTTTCATCTGACCTGTCAATGCTTTCATATTGCCTTGCTTCTATCTCCAACCCAAGTCTCTCTTGCTCTCATCTTTCCTTCCTTTCTGCAATCATTCCTTCCTGCTACCTTTTCTTCCTTCCTTATCTCCCTTCATCTCTCTCCTTCCCCAGGCTTACCTTCAGATCCTCTTCCTCCATACTTCCTCCATTAACTCTGTCCCACCTACTGTCCATAGAAACCACAATCCACCACTCCCTGCCTCCTTCCCTGCCTACATTCCTTCCCTCATTGCTACCTTCCCTCCTGTCTTCCTTGGCTTCATCACCCCGCTCTTTTCTTTCTATCATTCCTTCATTCCCTCTCTTTCTTACCTTCCATAACTTTCCTTCCTATTTTTACCTTACTTAGCTCTTGATTTATGGTACATTACCTTTTATCTTTTTTTTCTCCTTTTTTCTTCACCATTATGAACACTGTGGCAACTTGCTACTACTAATCTGTTGTGGAGCACTCTTTTCCCATGTCGCAAAAAGGACATACTCATGTCTAAGATATACTTTGGTCATTGTGCACATCCTGTTTTATATAGGTTACCCACCACAACCAGGATAAGGACAACTTGATCATCATTGTGCTAGACATGCATATGTGTAGAGGCCAGCTTTATGAACACTGGAGCTAGAAGTAACCAAGGAACCTAGAAGGGACTGGATAGAAATAGGGAAATTGCCAATCGTTCACCCATGACTTGCCTAAGTTTCATAGCCTTTGGAATACCCCAAGGTCACATTAAGATTGAAGCACATGTTTGTTTGTTGACCTCTTTCACTAAGGTACAAGTACTGGAGGAATTGGCTCATTTGTGGCCCCAGCTTGTGAGTCATTTGCATTTGAAAATAACCTATTATATGTGCATTAGACCTATATTTCAGCCAGCGGTCAATGGGCAATATTGCTAACCTCTTAGATAAATGGATGGAAATGCCTTGAGAAGATTGGGTTTTTACAGCCCAAGAGGTAGTCTCAACATATTGATGTCTGAAAATATGAGAAGAAGCCATCCCCGGGCCATTCCCATTTTATGTTTTGAACCCAAAAATTGTCGGAAGACCAAAAACTCCTTTCTCCCCTTGTGTTTGTAGTTGCTGAGTCACCGACAAAAATTAAAGGAACCAGCATGAGCTGCCAGGATAGAGACAACACTAGCCGGCACTGAAGCCATGATTTTATTTCTCCATCAGTGCCCTGATCTATCACTCCTGGAATAATACATAAGCCCCTCAGTGCAGAGCAGCTGTAACCTAACAATTAGCCAACAGATTCCCTTGGAAGAGGGCCAAGAACTCCTGTATGGAGGGCCTGAAATCCCATTTCCGAAGTCAGTACTGTGCAGGTAGAAGAACAGAGATCCAGTCCTGTACTTCCTCAGAGGAAGTTGCTCAGAAGAGACTTGAACCTGATTGTTGCTGCAGGTTGTTGGGGGATAGGCTTGAGGTTGGGGGCAGGATGGAGCCGTCAGAAAATTTTTTTGTGGGGCCAGGTGCTGGCTCCTCTGCCAGTTTACTGAAATCTGGTGGCCACAGTAATTCAAAGTAGATCTGCAATTTGTAACACAATGCTTCCCGTTTTTACAATGGGGACAAATTTCACTCATAGTTCTTCTCCTTTTCTGATTAGGTCAGTGAGCCATTAAGTGGTCCATTTGTCTTCAGGAAAAACAGATGCCGGGAATCCCAGCAGTACATAGATGTCCCCGTCGCCTTCTCCCCATACAGTGCATGTGTAAGAACTCTGTCACAGTCTGCCCTTGGAGCCCTGCAGCCAGCGTGAGGCCCTGAACATAGGATGGCCCAATGTCTGCACAAAGTCGAATATAGTCATTTATTCCTCCTTTTCTCTTAGAAGGCCTGACGGCTGCTTGGCAATTTGGGCATAAAGTTTTAGTAGCCAAGGTTTCAAGAATGACTTCAGTGTGCTGGGAATATGGCCTATTGGCAAGTGTGCTTGCCTCATATACATGAAGCCCTGGGTTCTATTCTCCAGCACCACATATATAGAAAATGGCCAGAAGTGGCGCTGTGGCTCAAGTAGCAGAGTGCTAGCTTAGAGCAAAAAGAAGCCAGGGACAGTGCTCAGGCCCTAAGTTGAAGACCCAGGATTGGCCAATGAATAAATAAATAGATAAGAATGACTTGAGTAAAAGGCACTGTAGGGCCATATTGAACACAAGCATTCTTTAGATCTCTTATCGGTTGAAATGGCAAAGCCTGATGAACCCTTTTGTTATCTTCATCCTGCCTGTCAGGGAATAAATGAAAACCAGGAATGTCCTCCCTTCTTGAGCAGCCTGAGCCAAGGAAGTGTGCCACGCTTACGGGTAGGAGGGCCAGGAGCCTTTACCAGCACACGCTGAGATGGTACTAGCTGTGAGACTCTATCAGGCGGAGGTTGTGGTGCGAAAGGATCAAAGACCGCCAGGATTCTGGGCAGAGCCCACATGTCTCTCCCTTTACAGGAGAGACCTGTTTTGAATGATATTGTGATTCCAAAATTTTCTCCACATGGGTCAATCTGTCTTTACTAGGCTCATTACATAATTTTTCCTCAGTGTCTGAGCCATCTTAGTCTTCCTTTTATCTAGCCCAGTGGGTTGAGATCTTTTTAAATTTTCTCAGCTCTTCCCATACAGCTGCATAAGCTTGGGGGTTGGGTGATGCTCATCAAGTCCCTGTTCGGTTTCTCTGATCGACTGTTTGAACCTAATCCGTTCATGTCTACAATGGCATTATTTGTAACGGATTCAGATTACGACCATAACTACTTCATGCCACACTACTTCCTCTTTTGTTCTTGTTTATTTTATTTTTTCCGTTATTGTCAGAGTGATGGACCAAAGGATTAGAGGTTCATAAGTGAGTCAGTAAGTATATATCTCGTTCACCATTTTCCTCCTCCATCACCCCCCCTTCCAACTCCTTTGTCTCTTTCCCCCTGAGAAATTGTAGAATTGGTATACACAAGTGTTTGTGTAAATTTTGCTTTTGGAGGCATTTGTACTTTTATCCTTTTGCCCTTGATTTCTGCATA
The DNA here is from genome assembly GCF_023159225.1 of Perognathus longimembris pacificus. Classification (NCBI taxonomy): domain Eukaryota; kingdom Metazoa; phylum Chordata; class Mammalia; order Rodentia; family Heteromyidae; genus Perognathus; species Perognathus longimembris. Next base: position 294,623 of record NW_025956936.1, read on the forward strand.
ATCTGTCCCTTCACTAGTGTTTATACAAGAATCAAATTATTTACTCTTTTCTTTCACTAATTTGTGGGGCAACTGTATATACAAGTTTGTCTGACCAAGATGAATTTAGCCAAGCTAATATTTATTGAATGGTTCCAGTAATATAATGAATTATGTACTTCCCAACCACAACACGTCAAGGGGATCACCAGTACCCAAGGTGTGTACAATTATGTTTGGACACTGTGTAAACGAATCAAGGAACCCTTCCCTTGAGATTTCCTTTTTCATTTTAGCTCAATATTTTTCAACAATGAACTATCTATTATGATCCCCAAATTGTTTTCCTAAAATCAACATCTTTTCCCACTGCACATATAGGTCCCCTTGTAAAGGAAGGAGAGATTCAGGACTCCTCTGTACCTAGGGATGATTTTAAGTATGGTGTCTTCATTGCTCTCAAGTGGTTGTTGAGAAAGAAATTTTTAGGAGACCAAACTAAATGTCTACAACAGAACACAGTCATCTCCTTTGAAGTATCCATTTAGTAGTGCTTTCATTCCAACATCATTGGATCAAACAAAACCAGTGCCTAGTCATACTGTTACTTAGATTTTACTTTGCAATACTCAAGATGGAGTGAACGAGAGGGTTATTATGTCTTCCCCATCAAACCAGTACATTGTAGGAAAAATTAACACCAGAAATCATAATGGAGTTTTCCTTTAGACAGGAAAGAGGAGATACAGCTTCTCCCCCCATTTGTACATGTAAACCACATATGGTTCCATCCTTGATAATGGACTCTAACAGTATCACTGGCTGCAATTGTACTATTGCAAAATGATGTAAATGGGGAGGGCTGGAGGGAAAAGCAGAGGACATGAAATGTGTCACAGTTGGCATTTCCTTATCCCAACATTGGTGTAAAAGCTTTTGGGTGTCCCTTACCCACCATACAAGACAAAGAAATAGAGTTCCATGTAAATTTTAATTGATGTGCCTGTCTTGTGGTTCCCTGCACTGGTCGAGAATATTTTACACACCACTATTGGAAGAAAAAATATGTGACTTTTTTGTAACTTGGTACACATTGAATTTTACAATATTTAAAGTCACTTTGTGTTGTATTTCTTCTGTCCCTGACTTTTAGTAGTCACAGACATATTTCCTACCGTTTCATGTAAATGACCAACTTTACCGACCTTGAGATATCCCATATAAATCATTTCCCTTAGAAGAGGAGAGAAAAATCTTACGAGAGTCACTTTATTTTAGGCTGGCTTTGGGAATTTAGGGAACTCCCTCCAAGACTGTGATGGGGACCCCGTGACCCAGAGATTTCTCAGCGTCAACTCTTGCATAACTCTTTTGACAAATCCTCTAGTAGAGTTTGGTTTGTGTTTCATGCACTGACCTAAAATGGTCAGTGAGTGCTGGGTTGGTGACATGGTGACTTGGACACAAGTTTACACCCCTGCTGGAAAAAAGAGGCAAGATGTGATCCCTTCTTTTGGGACCTCGTGGGTCAGGTTGTCTCAGTAGGCATTCTGTCATTACACTTGTCTCTTGGTTTTGTTGTTTCCTACTGTCTATTTCAGGGACTTAGATTGTCTCTAACTCTTCCTAAAATCAAGAAGTCATCTGTGCTCCTTGATGGCACTGCCAGATGGCCTCATCAGGGTGTCATCTGGAGCATAGAAATATCCAGAGTGGAACATCCTTCGGGGATGATACAGGGCACAGTGTTCTTTCTGTCACTCTGGCAGTCAACTTGTCAATGCCAGTCTTGCATTCCGTAGAAGAATATTGTTGAGCCTTACTTAGAAATTCACTTAGAAATCTCATGACCCTGTGCAGCGTTTGAATAACATTTTCTATAGTACAAACTGAGTTTCATTTTTACCTATTTGAACTGACACTACAGATTTTTATGTCAAGCAAATGATACTGAATATTTGATATCAATGTACTAAGTAGTGTCCAAGTAAAAACACAGCTTTATAAATATAAAATATATTTTTATGGTTTTCCTTGCTTCCCATGAAGTATCAATTCCTTTTCATCTTCCCTCTCACTGCTTTCATGGTTCCTTACTCCTATGTCCCACCCAGTCTCCCTTGTTCTCATCCTTCCTTCCTTTCTGCTTTCATTCCTTCCTGATTTCTTTTCTTCCCTCCTTATCTCTGTTTGTCACTCTCTCCTTCCCCAGGATTCCTTTCGGAACCTTCTTTCTCCATACTTCCACCTATAACTCCATCCCTCACACTGTTGATACAAACCACAATCCATCTGTCCCTGCCTCCTTGCCTGCCTGCATTCCTTCCCTCCTTGCTACCTTCTCTCCTGTCTTCTTTCCTGAATTCTTGTCTTCCTGTGCTTCATCACTCCATCCCTTTTCTTTATATCATTCATTGCTTCCCTCTCTAGTTCCACAACTTTCTTTCTTACTTGGTCCCTTCCTTAGCTCCGGATTTTTGGTATATCACCTCTTATCTTTTTTTAATCT